>NW_024349519.1:3675330-3957032 GCF_902729225.1 Pteropus medius | reverse complement strand
GAATGCTCACTAAAGATTCGCTAAGGACAATGAAGAGATCAAGCACTCAGCAGTGGGATTCAGCACAGAAAAGCAGCCACAGCACAGGCACTGAAGTTAGCCAGACTCCTACCTCACGGGTTATTCACTGTGTGACACCGGAAAAGTTACTGAGCTTCTGTAAATGTGGACACTAATTCATATCCTCTAGCATTTCTGGAAGATTAAATAAAATAATTAGTACAGGATACCTGGTACATTATAGATGTTTAGTAAATGTTTCTTGAATGAATAAACTTACAAATTATAGGGTTTTTTTCATTTTTCACCTTTTTCAAAAATACTCTATTGATTTTTAATTTCAACAGTTTTTCATTTTCTTGGGCTGCCGTAACAAAGCACCACCAATTAGGTGGCTTAAACAAGAGAAATTTGTCTCACAATCCTGGAGGTTAGAATGCTGAGATCAAGGTGTTCTCAGCATTGGTTGGTTCCTTCTGAGGGCTGTTCCAGGCCTCCTCCCGGGCTGTAGATGGCTGTCTTCTCCCTGTGTCTTTTCACATTGTCTTCCCTTTATGCATGTCTGTCTCTGTGTCTAAATTTCCCCATTTTACAAGGATACCAGTCATAAGGACACTTACTCTACTATGATCTCGTCTTAGCTTAACTAATTGCATCTGCAACTAATTCCAAATAAGTTCATTCTGAGCTAGTGAGGGTTAGGACCTCAACATATGAATGGTGGGGGACACAATTCAACCCATAAGAATAATGAAGGCTTCGTGTGATAATTCAAGCAATATAGAGAGATAAAAAAATGTAATGGTCTCTTTTATCAATCCAATCCCATTTCTCTGCTTTTGCTATTTTGAAATATATCCTTCAAGTCTTTCTATGTCTACACACACACTCACACATATACCACATATTCTATAGTCTTTTGTTTAGACATGCACACACATTGTCTTTTTATAAAATTCAGTCATATTACACATATTACTTAGCTTCTTGCTTTTTCACTTCACAAAATATCATGGGTATTTTTCTAAATGACTGCATATAGACCAATATAAATATTTGCATAATATTCTGTAGTTAATAATAATATGCTATTCAGTACTTGTCCTCTTGGTGGATATTCAGGGTATTTCCATGGTTCGGGGTGTCCATTTTTTAAATGTAGCAACATGTACTTTTACTCAACATTTTAAAGACTAGTGCTTTTATTTCTGTAAGTTAGATTCTTGGATGTGGCATTTCTAGGTCAAAGATATGGACATTTAAATTTAACATTACCAGCGACTTTCAAAAATGTTTTAGCTATTCACACTTTCATCAATAGTGCCTAAGAGGTATCAGTTTTCCCCTCACTTTTGCCAAAGTACATTTGTTCAGTTTTTTAAAAATTTCTGTCTCTCTAACACGAGAAATGATACCTCTGTTCCTTTAAAATACATATCCCTGACTACCATGTAGTATAGCATCTTTATAAATGTTTGTTGGCTATTTTTATCCCTCATCTGAGAATTATTAGAGCATCTTGTATACCTATTACATTCTTTTGTCTTTCATCCATCTTCAGGAGACTGTATATAAGGAAAATGAACATGTTGTCATATATACTGCGAATATTCTTTCCCAGACTGTCATTTCTCTTTTCACTTTGTAATGATGCCTTTTGCTATTCAGAAATTTTAGGTTTTTTATATAGTCAAGTCTGTCCTTTTTTTTTTTTAGGATTTGTGGGTTTTTCTGTCTCGGCCATGAATGCCTCTACCCTACCCCTAAGATTCATAATCTCCTTAATTATATTCTAATATTCTATTTGTATTTGTTGTAAATTACAAATCTGTTTTTTTTCTTCCAGGTGAATATTCCATTACTTTGATGCTTTATATAAGGTAATACCTTTTCTTATAGGTAAAATGCTTTATATAAGGTAATACCTTTTCTATATAATAACTGATTATATAGTGATGCATACATCACTATATTTAAATGCTATATAAAAGCATTTTACCTTTTCTTATAGGTAAAATGCTTTATATAAGGTAATACCTTTTCTATATAATAACTGATTATATAGTGATGTAAGCATCACTAAAATAATAATCAGTTATTATTTTAAAGACTGCTTGAATCAGTTTCTGTGTTCTGTGTTCTCTTTCATTAATGAATTCGTTCATCATTGAGCCAGTATTCATATTACTTTTATTGTAGTAGCAATATAAGAAGTTTGAATATGGCAAGTTTCCCTTCACTATTTTTTTCTTTCATAATTTTCTTGACAACATTTTTGCATTTTTCTTCCATATTAATTATAGAATTATCTTGACCAGTTAAAAATAACAACAATGAGATTCTGATTCAAATTGCTGTAAATTTATATGCATATTTAGAATATTATCAATTTCCCCTATACAGGATTTACACACATCAGCCACGAGTTTAATATGAAAGCTGCAGCTTAGAACGATTTTGTAATTTGCCTATGACCACGCAGCGAGAAAAAGACAGAAGCTGTCTTTAATATCTCTCTGATGTAAATTCCACAGCATAAATCACCTTCTTTGTTCATATCAGAGAAGGAAGGTGATAAATTACCAAGATTCTCCTGACTAAACTATGTGGCAGCTTAACCATTTACAAGGATATTAGACATAGGCAGAACTTGACTAAGCATGGCACCAGTTTATAAGCAAATCGTAGCTTTTATCCCAATAAACTGTTTCTCATTCTTCAAAAGTTCCAGATAGAATAAGAATGAGAATAAACTTCAAATGACTGAGTACCTGGAAGAGCCCTGGTTCAAACACATCTTTACTATATGAAATTCTGTCATTACAGCTTCACTTTTTGGGTTAAAAATTTATTCTTCTAAAATGCAAGTACGCTTAGAAAGATTACTGCCAATATCGTTGTGAATTGGTTTAATGGCTGTTCTTTTAACAACTGCCGAACTCCCTATTAACATAAAATTTTGATCCAGTGTGGTGGGACACAGAGATGGGAATGGATTTGGAACATAGGGTACCACCTCAGAGGATTCGAGGTTAAATAGAATACTGGAATCTAGGAGCCTCAAAAGGTGGATGAATTGACAAGCAGATAGCTCAAAAGGACCTAAGAGCTGGGAGATAGGGCAGAGTAAGAGGCATGGGCCCACACCAGTTACTTTGAACTTTCCTTTGGGCTAATAACTTCTGCCCAGCCACCAGGAGACAAATGAAGCAAATCATCTCTGAGAAATAAGGTGGCTGGCCTTACTCTGCTCTGCCTTCCTGTGCCGACAGCACTGATACCATTTCTACTCCCAGAGCAGCCACTGCTGTTCTGAGCACAAAGTCTGGTCAGTTTGCTATCTCTGCTGCTCAGTAATAAAGCCCTTTTCAGAGCATTTCAAAACATGAAACAAAAGAACAGCAAGAAGTTTAGTATCAGGTGAAAAGCGTAGGTGAAACTGGAAATAGTTGATAAGAGATGGGCCCTCAAGGCAGCAAATAGGAAAAGAGATAAGGACTAAACCAGCCGAATCAATAACTTATCAAAGTCAGTTAACTGACCAGTCAGGACCGATGTGCGCAAGCGATGTGCAAAGTGCTAGTTAAATCAAGGTTTTAAATATTACTTGGTTTAATGGACTGATACTGGATACACATCACCCCAATGTCCACCGCTTGTGCATGCTTCCACCTCCTTTTTATTCTTAACAGAATAAAATTAGATTCTGCTCCTCTTATTAAAGGGTGACATTGACCATAAATTTTCTATTCATTCTGCTTGTGTGTTAATGCATTTTTCTTTGCATTATTAGATCTAAGGTATGGTTATAATATTTTCTCGCAAGAAATCAATGGGCACAGCATTAACTGATGAGTGAATAACTTTCATTATAGAGAGAAGTAATGTCAAGTTATTACTCCATGATGTAGAATGAAATATCAGTCAAATATTCATTACCATATTAAGAAGATTGGCATTTATCCTAAATTTACTATATGTGTGTATAATAGATTTGCTTAAAACATTTTCATATAAAAGGGAGGTTATTTTTAAATGTGATACAAAATGTTTTAAGAATTTAAAAGATATAGCTCAATATTCTGCTCCAAACACAACAATATTTTAATACAGGAAGGTATCCAAAACAATTGCATGTTATTTGCAATGGATATATGCCTCCGCTAAAAAAACAAACAAAACGAAGAACACCCTTATAGGAACAGAGTTTGGTAAAAGTGGTGCTAGATTGGAAGTTACAGGTTCTATACTAGGTTGTGTTCTCTCTGCTGGGGATATTACACATACTTGGTAGAAGATGCAAATGAGATGAGGCACAGTATTCGGCTTTGAGAGCTGCCAAAACCTATCAAATGCGAAGCATTCTATTATCGTACAAAACCAGTGTGCTTTACTATGGTGTGCCTAAGTAAAAATTTTAAATGTCTTTATCAAAATTTAAATTCAATAGAAAAGCTCACTATTTGAAGGATTTTGTAAGTTTTTGTAATGTAAATATACCATCTCTAAATCAATTTGTTTTTGTGGGTTTAATTTATTTGGTTTTCTTAAAATGAGGTTGCTTTACTATATATATATGGTAATTTCATTTTTGTTCATTAATTGATTCAAAACATTCTATACCCAAGGTCCCCTAAGTGCTCAATTTGGTAGCGGTTATTTTCAATTTGAGCCCTTCTTGTACTGGACACAAAAAGCAATGGCAGTGCTGCCACCAACAGGAAAATGCAAGTCCCAATATCTCCACTTAAACCAAAATTCTCCATTTTTTACTTAGAACTCTTATTAAATAAACTAAGGCGTAGTATGAGCAACAGGAAAAAAAAACAGTTTCTTGGAATAATAGACTGAAAGGCAAATGTTCTGAGTGTAAAATGCACTACAGTTATGATTGATTTCTATTAAATATTTAGTAAGGAGTCTCCATGAAAATATTCTTCCTTGTCTACATGACTAAAATACAAATTTTTAAAAAGCCAAAGAAAATACTAGCATGCATTTAGTAAAGAATTTGGTTGGCATGATATAATTTCTCGACTGTACTGTTGTGTAAGAATGCAGATGCTGCACTCCACTTGCTGCAAAGTTTTGCTTTTGTTGCAAAAATGAATGTTTCGTGTTATAAAAGCATCACTCAAAATGAGCAGGAAAAAATAGACATTTTAAATGTATATGATTTCTTAAGACTAAGGTGTATATCATTTTTAACTATAATTATATAAATTTATATATCATTTGTGTGTTAAAATTTGGACACAATTGAGGGGTAGGTGTATATATCCATGTGAGGCTTTTCCTGCTTATGTGCAAAGATTCGCACAGTCCTTAGTCTAGAAACATCTTTGGAAATTAGAAAATGTTCTTTTGTAGTCACAGCCATGAGAAGAAAATTGTAGGGTACCATTAACCCCCAGCTCCTCTCGTCCATGTTTTAAAAACTGCTTAACCTGTCTCATTTCAAATAGCTCAATATTACAAAAGAACAGATACCTCACTCAGTTATACCTATGCAATTCCCACTTTTTTTTTTGTAAATTGTGTAAACACACCCCAAACTACATTTATCCTAAATAAATATCAGTATTTATTTGTTTTGCTTCCAATCAATATTAGTTTGATGTTAAAGAAATTTCTTAGAATTTTCATGAAAATCATCAAAGGTCCTAGAAAATCAGTTTTAGTCACTGTATTTTTAAACCTTGACTTTCAACTGTCTGTTAAGCACTTACTATATGACAGTACCTGTCTGAGCTACTGGGTGTGCCAAAAGAAACCAGGATACAGTCTTCTTGATTCTAAAACTAAGAGTAAAGGAATATTTTTTAGCTCTAACCTATGAATACATTTATTTTTCAAATATTCTGTGTAGAATTCACAAAATAAACATGAAAGTTATAATATCAATTATTGGCGAAGTTTGTCAACTGATAATTTCCGTAACTACTTTCAGGGTCTTCCTGTATCAGTACTCAGTGTTCCTGTATCAGTACTCAGACACCTTCAGGGTCTTCCTGTATCAGTACTCAGTGTTCCAGCGTTGAGTAGCATGACTTTTCTATCAAATTACATTATTTAGACCACAGCATTCTGAGTGTGTGATTCTTTAAAAATGAAAATAACATGATTTAACAATTCTTAAAAGAGTGGAGGGCCCAGATGGGTTCAAAATTCCTCTACCCTCATCTTTTTTTTCTCAGAAAACTTTTGACCTACAGTACACAGCTATAAGAAGGTATGTTGAGTTGTGGCACTCTGGCCCACCATGCTCCCTCAGCTTGCATTTTCATAGTAGCCTCTCAGTGAATCCTTGCCTCCGTACTCACCCGCATGCCCATCTCTTCTCTATACACTCAGTCATATTATGTCTATTTTAAATCTTTCGATATTCTCTTAAAACTACCTTTATAAAACCCAAACATTTTGGAATGGCATTTGAGGACCTTCATGATTTGGCTCTTCCTTAATTTTAGCTATACAGTCTTCTTGCAGTCCCAGAAATCTATCCTGCTCTCTTTCGTGTCCTGACCTTTGAATATTTTAGTCCCTCTACCTGAAATTCCCTTCTGCCCTTCTGTTCCCTTATTCTGACTAAACTGTGTTCTTCAGTGCTCTGTTTAGCTATCTTCTTTCCCACAACTTTCTCTGATCTGCAAAGGGGTCAGGTAACTATCATAGAGTAGATTAGGAGCCTATCAGAATTGTCCCACAGAACCATTTACTCACCCGCTCCTATCTTAGTGCCCATCATTTTTTTGGTAATCATTTGTTTAATTATTGATTTCTCCAGTTATAAAAGCAGGAAGTCAGCCATATTCATCTTCGAATATTTCAAGCCATGACACACAGTAGGTGCTCAATAAAACTACTGAAGAATTAAGAAGTAAATTTGCTGTCATTAAATTGAAGCCTTTAGGTTTATCTGCTCACATTAGCATGACGTTCTAATCTACCAAACTGAGCATTCATAGAGAATGGATAACTCACAGAAGATTCTCTTGCTGTAAATTATGCAAATGGGAACCTGTATGAGGATAACTGCTTAAAGCATTTTCTTTTGTGTAAGCATTAAGAATCAACTTGCATCTGGTTTTTAATGTACTGATGAGCAGGGTAATACAACACATCAGAGAAGGGATGGAGAGCTGAATGCAGATTGAGGAGTCATAAGTCATGCCTATTTGTCCCAAAGGACTGCTCATTTAGTTGATTAACAAGCAACAATCAGCTGTCTAATCACTTTTCAGCCTTTGTCAAATGGCCAGCTGTCCTCCCCAGATGACACCTTTGTCATCTCTGAACTGTAACACATCTCTACGCATGAGTATCCAGAATTAGATTCATTATTCGTACAATAAAAGATAGGTCGGTATAGGCTGACTAAAGACCCAATCATGAGAGTGGGTCTAGTCACCCAAATAGGTACACTTAGACCAGGTAATTCTTTGCAGGATTCCATTCTTCTTCTTAACACTTCTGTTTTTCTTCACTTCTATGCTGCTGTTGCTTTTGTTTATTACAACTTAATACACTTTAAAAAGAACCCAGATTCAGTAAATCTCATTAAAACGAAGAAGATTAATAAACTGTTCCAAGAAGCCATTTCTACTTCTGGTAACATATCTCTTCACCTTTAGCTATGTTGAATTTTCACTTTAAGTGCTGAAAATGAAGCTGGAAAAAAATTTCTGAAAATGAAAAATAAAAAACTGAAATGCTCAATAACAATACACAAAATTTCACATTAGGTAGAGGTAATATGCCACAAAATAAGCAGTATAGCTTTCCTGATCACATCTTTTTCATTCTAATGTTTATGCAAAATGTCTATATAAAATGTTTTTTTCTTATTAGGTTAAATAGTATCACTGGTTTATATATTGGAGTTTACTACAAGGGTAGTCTCATTCTTCTAAGATTGATTAACATTTTTTCAAATGTTATTTGAAAAATAACATTTTCAATGTTATTTCTCTTAGGTACAGGATGATAAATGGCATACATAAAAGTTAGCCTAAAGGTCTGTCAGATTATATGACTTGAGAATCATCAAAGAGCAATTAAATAATGGTTAATCCTGGTCTAAGATTTAAGTGTGTTTTACAGTATTTGATAGCTGCAAAGAAGTAAAAAGGTACTGAGCTCTGAGTCTCAGTCCTACCTGTGCAACTCTAGGTTTGTGATTTGGGGCAAGTCAATTCATCATCCCCGCCTTCTTTCATTTGTTCACTGGGTAGCCAGTGAAAATACAAAGATGATTTAGCCAAAGTCTCAGAAGAAATCTCTGTCTCATTTTCTTTTTCTGTAAAATGGGGCTTTCATATTGATAATTAAATAAAATATGTTAAAGTACTTTGTAAATGGTTGGGAGTTGTGCAGATGTTAAATGTTATGATAATAACTAAAAATGATGAGAATGTTTAATGAATAGAGGACCTCATTGCTTTACTTTTTAAAAATTTTGTTATTTAAAAATAAAGTCAAACTTACAGAAAGTTGCACAAATAAGAGTAGCACGAAGAATGTCCATATACCTTTCACTTAATAACATTTTACCACATTTACTCACTGTTTCTCTATCTCTCTTTTCTGAACAGTTAGACATAAATTACATGCATCATGGCCTATCACGCTTAAATATTTCAGTGTTTCCCAAGAATGGAGTTGTTTGCTTAAATAACCACCATACAGTTTTCAACTTTTATAAATGCAGCATTGACATAGTATTTTTATCTCATTTGCTGTCCATATTGCAATTTTGTCAATTGACCCAGTAATGTCTTTTATTGTATTTTTTGTCTTCTCTAGTACAGGATACACCTTAGATCAGGTACTGCATTTAATTGTCATGTCTCTTTAGCCTCCTTTAATCTGGGATATTTTCACACCCTTTCTTTGTCTTTTATGATGTTGACAATTTTTAAGAACACAATCCTCCTCTTTTTTAAAAAACTAGAACATTCCTCATTCTTTAGTTGTTTCATTTTTTTAATGATTACTTTATATTTATCAGTTGAAATTTCTGTTTTTACCACCAGGAATCCAGGAGCCATCCCTGCATGTACAATAATAATACACACATGGTGTCTGGCTTGCCACAAACGACAATGTAGTGTTAATTCCATCCTTCCTCTCCTGTTTCTTCTCTTCATTCTTCTACTTCTCCATGGATCCTTAGACTGTGACATCCAACTTATGCTCCCCTCCTGTGATCTGTGCCACATGGATCATGGACAGAATATCATATCTCTTCCCATCATTTCCATAGGGGAGATCGGGGGACAAGGAATTGCTGATGGTCCTGACAGATACACAAGAGGGCACCATCGGTTTCTGCTTCTGATTCTAAACCATCCTACAGTAGCTCCCACCTTCCTAGCCTTCTTAGTTTCTTTCTGCTAAATGACAGATTCCCATTACATTGCTCTTCCAAGTTTCTAGCATGCTACCTTGAACCTTATTTCATTTGAACCTCTGAACAACCAAATGCGTTCAGCAGGATTTATTATCATGATTTTGCAGATTAAAGAAACAGAGGCTTGGACACGTCAAGTGATTTTCCCCATAATCAGGTGCTTACAGAGTGATAGAGTCAGGCTGAAATCCAAGGCTTTGGTTGTTGTCCAGTGCTTCCCCACTGCATTTTGTTGCTTCCTTATAGTAACTTTATACCTACAGGTCCTGTGTAATCCCTTGATATGGTGACCAAAGGTACAGGACACTGAGATTAATCTGTCTTTTCTTTTGTGGAGATGGTAGAAGTAGTTGTAGATGGCATATTTAGGGCATATGGTGCTTAAACTCTTATTGAAACAAACTTGAAATTTAGAAAAAACATAGAAATAAATTTGTTATAGTAGGTACTTAGCAAATTTGAAAGATTCGTTGAGAAATTTTCCATAAGTATTCATCAAAATTAATCTAAGATCTCAAGAATAATAGCTTTTAAATGAGGAGTTCATATTTCAAGGATACTAATTTGCAAGTACACACAATCATGAAAAACATCAAATAAGAGACAGAGAAGAAATCTAAGAGATCTTGCCCCACATCCTTATTAAGAGCATAATATATGCTCATTAAAGAAAATTTAGAAATACAGAAAAAATTTAAAGGGGGGTTCCTACCTTATTTTTACAAATGTGGAAACTAAAGCAGTCTTAAATGTCTCGTAGGTGGCCACACTGGTTGTTAATAACAGATCTGGGCTTAGACCTTGGATCTCCTGGCTGTTAGACCAGTGCACTTGCCTAAATTTTATGAGTTATTTATGATAAATGAATTTGAAAATTTTTCCAGTCCTCTCATAAGAACAAAAATATGCACTGACTTAAGCTACATAGAGCCAAGATAGACTTTTAGAAAAATTAAGTATTAAATTGATTAAAGAAAAAAAGGAGAATGTTCATTGTATGGGGCCTCTGCTGAGGAAAATACAGGTGAGATACTTTTAGTTTCAGGTGAGTAGGAAAGAGTAAGGTATACTAGAGTTGTCTTGTTTCTTCAAATCGGGCAGTTAGCTGAGGCTTGGAGTATTTGTAGTAATCACATATGTTTTAAGTTAATTTTCGTATATGCTGCAAGGTAAGAGTTGAAGTTAATTTTTTGTATATGGGTGTCCAGTTGTTCCAGCAACATTTGTTCAACATTCTGAATAACAAGATAGGAAATTAACTCCAGAAAACCTTAAACATCAAAACTACACATAGGCAACATGTATATAGTATAAGCAAGCTTTTTTCCTCTTTAAATAGACCTCTCCAGGAAATAGAATTAATCTTTTAAAAGTGCACCCAGAAATAATGATAAACTTGTTTTCTCTCAAAATATAGTAAAATAAAAGGTAAGTGCCCATATTAATGCATGTCTTAAATGTGTTCATTGAAAATGTTAAAGAAAAATCACAAGTAGGAGTTAAAGAGAATAAAAGTTCCAGAAGCGTAAGTGTGAAACAATTATTAGAATTCGTCAAACATCCAAGGTACAAGAATACAGAGGATAAAATCTGCAATTCCATAAATGAACTGGCCATAAATGCTCCAGTTCCAAAACAGTTTGTCAGTGCGAGTTGAATTTTTTCAAAAACTGTCCACTTGGTGGCACATGGCGCTGCTTCAGGAAGGAGCCTGTTGATTTGGGTGAAGGTTCAGTTAGGGACTGATTTCTTATGAAGGGTTTTGTGATTCTTAAACATGTGGTCATACCATAGTATGTGCCAACAACAGACAATTGCCCTAGTCATTTGTGCAAAGAAAGAAAAAAAAAAGGTATTTGTAGGTTGTTCAAGTAAAGACAGAAAGGGCAGGATTTAAGAGGACTTGTAGGGCGGGTTGAACGAGTGGATAGATGAAAGTCTACCCAACCTATCTTTTATCTCATTCTTAACAGAAATGCGCTGCAGGGTTCTCTCTCTCTCTCTCTCTCTTCTTTTGACTTGATTCTGAGCTAGGGGGAAAAAAAAAAGATAACTTTAGCCCAAATGAAAGCTCAAGTTGAGTTTCATTTGTTCCTTAATAAATATTTATTGAGCAAGCACCTGCTGTGCTATTATTATTGGGCACCGTGAGTTTCATGATAGAAGTCTGAGCACAGTTCTTACCTGCAATGTCCTTGCAGTCTACCTGAGAAGAAAAAGATGTATGTGTGAAACAGTAACTGGCTGAATTGTGAGCTAGAGAGAGCGAGCCAGCTGGAAGCCATAATTATGAAAGCCTTCAGCGAGCAGGTCAGAACTATAGCTGTCTTAAAGAATGGCTTCATTGTGGCAGGCAGCCTGTTGCTGCACAGCTGTGTGGAAACAGGGCAGGAGGGAGCAGGACTCAGCAGTTGTCCTGGTGGCCAGACTGGGAAGGGGGACTGTCAGAGCTTCCTGCTCTACAGCAGTAAGTTGGAGAAGCAACCATCCATTTAGATTTCCTTGCCTCTCCATCCAGCTGATCCATGACTCAGTGGATCCACTGACCCACTGATCCATTTTTTTTTTAGTTATGCAGACTTCTTTCTTCTGTATATTGGGGTGAATACAAACAATCAATTCATTTAATTTATATTTTATATAGTTGAGTTAAAAATTTTGAACACCAAATGTGTGGATGTCTATGAAATAATTTGGTAAGTAATGAATTAGGAGAGAATAAAGCCCATACTTCTGAGAATAATATTGATGACATTTAGCAGCTTGACGTCAGTCCATACTGAAGTATGTAGTTATAAATGATATGAAGCTGGGGTATATTTTAAAATATTTTGGCAAAGAAAAATCATGTTTTGATAATTGTTGATTCTGGATGATGAGTATATAGGAATTTGTTGTACTGATCTATTTTTGTGTATGTTTGAAATGTTTTATAATACCTTTTTTCTTACAAATTAGTCGATGGTTTGAAAAGATACTTCTGGGAATGGGCAATACTGACCCTGAAGTTAAATAGATGGGTCCAGGTGAGGGTGTAGATGAGGAGGAAATGAAGCCGAAGTTAGCACTAAGACCCTTCATCTGGAAAAAGCATTATTTATCAATTTATTCTACCCAAAGCATAATGGAAATAATGTCTCTCCTCACAGAGAGATTTGCCAATTAGAAAAGAATCTTCGGGAAAGGCATTACTGCTTCTTGCTTCAACCCATTTGTCCAAATGTGACAAGTAGTAGTTAAAGAGATAATCAGTCAAATATGGATTATCAGGGACTATGCATTGGTACCTGCTAAAGAAAGAATGTGTACACATTAAACTGTTAAAGTATTTTGATACAGATTCTTTCAAACATATATATAAGAAAAGCCATTCTCATCTATATCTGTCCTCTAGAATTACTTTGGCATTCTCTTCTATCATCTGCAGTCTAAAGAGAAAGAGACTGACAAATCAAAAAACACTGATAAGAAAAATAAACTTTTTTTTTTTTTAAATGAGCCATTGGGGTACTGTGGGAAGAACACAGGACCAAAGGTAAGAAAGCGTAGCTTAGAATTCCGGTTCTCCCATTTTTTAGTTGTGGAATTGAGGACAATTCATTTAGCTTTTCTAAAACAGTTTGTGCCTCTATAAAATAGGGGTGCTTATAACTTCATAGTTTTGCTCTAAGGAATAGACAGTGTAATAAAGTGGTTTTTGAAGAGTTTACTCGTGGCCATAATTTGCACTGCAAATACTCTCTCCTCTGGTTTTCCTGTATGTACCGCACGAGGCCTCAAGTCCACAGCAGACGAGGATAACTACATAAGATGACAAATTGTAGGTTCATTGGAGACCCAACTACGTATGAGATGGAAGCCATCTGGGTGGGAATGATAAGAAAAGCAGAAGAATCTGGTTGCTCTCCCCAGGTTTGGAAGGCAAGATACAAGAGCAAGCCAAAAGATTAATAAGGTGAATGATAGAAAGAAAAGCACTTCTCACTTCCAGTGCTTCTGTCTCTGTGGAGGGAGTTTTCCTAAATTAACACTGCCGACCTCTCTTTGCCCTCTCACTTAGTTCCTGCACCAGAGAGGTGGAGGAATGCATCTGATTGGTGAGTTTGGAATAAGACAGGACAAACATAAGCTAGCCCTTTCTTCTTCCTTTCTCTCGTGGCATCTGCCTGCAGAAAACATGAATTCTGATCTGCTTTATCACTGATAGCACTTCTGTAAGTATAGCACGAGTACATGGCAAAAATGAGCTTTTCAGTACTGAAATTTAGCATTAGATAAAATTACCCACATATACCATAGGTGCTAGAAAATTGTAGGACTATTCCACAGAGGGCAAATCCCCATTTACAGCTAAATTTACCAGATGGCCCACCTATCTGCCATGAAATATATTTATATAATTATAATATTGTAAATGGTGTTGATTGGTTGCAATTTTCAAATCAACCTGTAGATAAAGCATAGGTGATATATCTCTAGAATGTAAGTGCCATAAATCTTGGTGGTGTAAAAATAATGATATTATTGACAAACAGTGGGTGAGATACAGAGGGCAGAGATGGGTTATTACTGAATGTTTGTGTTCCTCCAAATTCGTGTGTTGAAATCCGAACCCCCAATGTGATGGTATTAGGGGGTAGGACATTTGAGAGGTAATTATATCATGAGGGTAGAAACCTTAGTAATGGGATTAGTGCCTTTACAGAAGGGACCCCAGAGAGCTCCTGGCTCTGCTCTCTGCCATGTGAAGACACAATGAGAAAATGGCCATCTGGAAACCAGGAAAAGCACCCTCACCAGACACCAGATCTGCTGGGGCTTTGACCTCGGACTTGCCAGTCTCCAGAACTGTAAGAAATAAATTCTGTTGTTTAAGCCACCCAATCTAAGGTTCTTTGTTATAGCAACTTGAACTGATAAAACAGATGATCTTTTAAAAAACATAAATCAGTTATCACTTCTCTGCTTAAAACTTCCAAGGCTTTCTACTTAACCTGGCATAAAATCCATACTTTTTACTGAGGTCTCCTAGGTCCTGTAGGACCTGCCTCTGCTCTTCTTCTGTCTCATCTAGTGCACATTTACCCTCACTCACAACACCAAAACGCTCTGACCATTCAGGCCTGATGATGGCTTCTAAAAAATGAAAATTTTTCCACTGCTCTTTTATGCACCATGACAGATAAATGTGAAGCCTAATGTTCCCCTCTTCAGTTCAATTCAACTTCTTCTCTTCCTCAACATATACACAAACAACAGATTGTTCCTTTTCACTCCTGTTTTCAAGATTTATCTTTGTGGATAATTCAACTTAATTGCTTTATAGTTTCCCTCTGTATAAATAAACCTCATTTATTTATGCATTCCCCAACTGATAAACATTTAAATTGTTAATAGTAGATTTTTAGTAAACACGCTTTACCAAATTTTAAAGATTCTTTATATTTTTATAAGTAAATCTTAAATTTTATCAAATATTTTTATTACGATTATCTGCTAAGATGCTTATATATTTTCACTTTTTCAATCAATGTATTAAACTTATTTCAATAGATTTTTTCAATATTAAATTCTCCTTGATTTGTAAGATAAACTCAACATTGGTCATGATTACTGTTTTAAATACTGCTACATGGATTTAGTTTGCTAATAATTTATTTCTTAATTTATCTTCTGTGTCTGTAAATGAGATTCATCAGTAAGTTGACTGTTTAGTTTTAGTGTACAAGGTTATGGTGGTCTTATACAGTGAGTTTAATACTTTTTCCCTTTTTTTCCTCTTATCTGAAAAAGTCTACCTGTTCCTTGAAACTTTCATACAACTCATCTATGGTTACCTAAAAGATGTTCTTTTGGAAGAGTAGATTTCTTAAAAGTAATACTGTTTATTTAATGATTATTCATTTATTTGGATTTTCTATTCTTTTGAGTTTCTATTCTGAGTTTGTTTTAATTACATTTTTACAGAAAATTGTCACACTTTATTTAAGTTTTTAAATTCATTAGCAAAAATGTTGGTTAATCCATACATATACAGTTTTCTCTATTAGAATTTGATCACTTTTCTTAAGGATAGATATTTTACTTTATCTTTTCAAAAAGTAGTTTTTGGGTTTGCTGTTACTATTGGTGATTTTTCTTTGCTTGTTTTCTCTCTTCATTTCTCTATTCTATTGTTATGAACTTCTTGTATTTTTTTGTAGTTTAATGTTTCGTTTTATAACTTCGTGAATTAAATCATGTTCATTTATTGAAAATATTTATTGTTTGTAAGTAAATTTCCTCCTAAATATTATAGCTGCATAATACAAATTTTGAAATGTAGTGGGTTTTTTCTTTCAGGCTTAAATATTTTGTCATTTCTCTTTGGTTTCCTCTTTAAACCAAAGATTATTTGTTGAGTGTTAGAGTTTTCTTAAACTATCATTTTGTTATTACTTTCTAATTTAATTACATTGTAGTTAAAAAACATGGTCTGTGTGATAGTAATTCTTGGAAATTTGTTGAAACATTCTGTCACCTAATGCAGGTTTAATCTTTATAAATGTTTTATGTGTGCTTGAAAAGAATGTATATTCTTTATATATTAGGCAGAAGGTTTGCCTGTCCATGTATGATAAACTCATAATTTAGTAAACCAAATATTATTTAGTCTTACTTATTTTATTTTTGTCTATTTTATCTATCTGTTTTTGATCAAGGTTTTTAAAATTATTCAACTATGTAAGTTTTTCCATTTTTCTTTGTGGTATGTTTGGTTTCGCTTTTTACAGTTTGAGGCTATGTTGTCAAGTCTATACTTGCTCATGATTATTATACTTTCTTTGTATATTGTTCTTCTGTCATTGTTTAGGGCGGCTTCACTCCTGTTAATGGGTTCTTTTTTGTTTGACTTTAACATTGCCATAATAGGTCTTTTTTGATTATGATCCTAGTGTTCCTTACTTTCTGATTTTATTTTATGAATATGAATATAAACAGTAAGTAGCTTGATTTTATGAAATCCTTTATTGGTATTTTAATAGCTGACTTTAATCCATTTTTACTTATTTTGATTATTGAAACATTTAGAATTACTTATGTCATATTGTTTTATGATTACCATTATTCTTTCCTTCTTTTACACTGTTCCTTTCCTTTAGTTGATTTGATAAAGTTATTTTAAATTTAAAGGTTTCAGTGTCTCTTTTCTCATAATAAAGTTATAACTCTTTCACTATACAGTGAGCTTCCCTTTCTCATTACAGGCATTAATTAATTTACAAATGTATTTATCAACTGGGCATCATACTTATTCCCTACAGATTTTTTTGTTGTTAGAGTAAATTTTTGTAAAAAGCTCTTTAACTGAGAGCCTGTAGAAAGAAAACTATTTTTTTTTGTATCTGAATAATGTCTATATTTTAAATTAAATATCAAATAGTAGTTTAGCTGGGCATACAATTATATTTATGTCTGCCAACAAAACTCCAAGGAATGAGGCAAACAAGTCCTTCATTGAAGGGGAATCTAGGCAGCATATCAGTGTCCCCTACACCACAACTCTGCTTCTGTGATAACGTGATTTTGAGGGACCTCACAAATTGAGTCCCTACACAATCAGTTTGGCCCATGTACTAATTGTTCAACTGTTTTGTCTCCCCTTACCATCCATATAGACCACTTCATATAAATTATAAAGGTCTGGTAGGTGTCATAGCTCTTTTTAAGCTTACCTTTCCAGTCCTGGGGAGCTATCACAGCCACCATTTCCTTTTATGCACAATGAATCCGACGTAAGTCCCCAATAATACATGGAGCAAATGTTGCCAGTTCTTGGATGTTGTTTTTAATTCAGTTTAAGAAGATCTAAATTTTCATCAGTTTAACCCATTTATATTTATTTTGATTTGTGCTGTGTTAGAACAAACTTATGCTATCTTATATTTTCTATTTATTGTGCTTTATTTCTGATTTTCTATTTTTTACTCAGAAAGAAGGGAAAATGTTATTTGTCTGATGTGGAAGTTATATGTTTAGTTTTTATTCTTCTTGTGAGTACTCATTCTTATATTTATTTTTCTATAAATTTCTTAAACTTATGAGTGCTCTTTTTTCCCTGAATAAGACAAGTTCTTTAGCATACTCTAACTTTTCTCTGTTCTCACATCCCTTATCCTTAATTGTAATAATACCATCAAGACTTTTAGACCTTATTGGGTCTAAAAGGGGATTGTTAGACAGTTTTAAAAATTTTTTTATAGATAAAACATTGAATTTATTAAATTATTGAATCACTCTTATCATTCAAATAGCTCAGTATTAAAAAAAATAAATGTGAAAGAATTATGCACTGTATGTTTGAATTTGAATTTGATAGAGACTTTTTTAAGTTACTACAAGTATCCAAAATTAGGAAAAAACAGAATTTTTCTAATTAGGTATCAAAATTAGGCAAAATTTTATAGAAAGTGCTGAATGTGCAGATTAAAAAGGCATACCACATTCCACATAAAATTAATGAAATTAAACCACCAACTATTCTGGAAATTTCCCTAAACTTCAAGGATAATGAAAAATTTCTGTATCCTTTCGGGCAAAACAGTTTGGTTTTCTACTAAGGAAAAAAATCAGCCTCACCTCAAACTTTCTCGTGTAACACTAATGCCAAAAAACAATGAATCAAAGATCACAAGTTTATAAAGGGGAAAATATGACTCAAGAATGTAATAACCTGATGAATTGTTGATTATATTTGTAGGCCACAGATATATAGTCTTAGATATGTAAGGACTTAGAATACATAACACCCTAGAGAAAAAGTAATCAAAATTTAAAATGGAAAATATGTAATATAGAAAAATTAATTGAAAATATGAAAGTCCATTAAAAACAATTTATTTTAAATAATTGTTGAAAATATAGTTACAAAATCAAATGCATATAGTACAAATAATTCAAAAGAGGTCTATAAAAATTACAATTTAATAAATATAACTTGGACCCCAGGTTATAGCAGCAAATTGGGAAACTAACTGCTAGCTGGGTGTGGAAGGGAGAGAGAAACCTGTACAATATGGGACTGGTTCTTTTCCCCTTCTGAGATGGAATTTAAGGCAAATTCCATGACTTTTCTCATCATTCAGGTAGTAATTCATAGGGCAAGTAGTAATGAAAATTTAAACTCTATTCAAAGATAATTCCCTTTTTCCAACACAGACCTTTTACAAATGAACCTTCTGTAAGAAAATTATGGTTTGTTGGCTTCTTCTCTCTTTCCTGAGACTGCTGTTGCTCTCTCTATTGTCTAAGCTTGTTTTTTGACTCAATTGTGTTGGAAACTGGAGAAGGAAAAAAAGATATCTGTAAGAAAAAGGGCTAAGCCCATAAATAAATTTAAAGGGACATGATAAATAAATGATGTTCAATGATTACATTCCATGGGTCATACTTATTCAGTGTATATAATGGTCTTGTTCGTAGCTATACCCTTCGTCTTGCTTCCTGTTGTATCTCCAGCATCAACCGCTGCCTGGTACACCATAGAAACTTAGCAAATATTGATGAATGAATGGGTAAATGAGGAAGTATATGATACAAATAAGGGATGCACTAAAACAAATTGACAAATGTTAAAATGAAGGAATGGCCCAAGATTCTCCAGCCAAGTACAAATTAAAATAAAGCCCAGGAAGCAAGGATAAATGGTATAAAATAGAGTTCAAGTCAAAAAGAAATAGTATAAAAGACATCAGTCCACAATAAAAAGATATCAGTGACCTTTAAACACTAAATAAAATAATTTTAAAAGATAAAAAGTGATGATTATTAAAAATAAAAGTAGAACCAAAAACATGTATTCTAGAAGACTTTATAGATCATTTTTAGCCTGTGACAGATTAAGTCTGCAAAATATAAATGACACAAAAATTTTAAAAATGGAGGAAAGGAACCGTGTGTGTGTGTGTGTGTGTGTGTGAATATATATATATATATATATATATATATATATATATATATATATATATATATGCGAGAGAGATCTTTGTGTCTTTAGTACATTTATAAAAATTGAGAGTGTACTAGGTTTACTAGGTTTACCTACCCAACAGTTATTATAAACCTTATCTCTACAATATACACTGGAAAACTTAAAAGGAACCCATTTGTAGGCTCTCATGTGGCCATGGGTGCCCCTGTGGTTCAGTTCTAGCCAAAGACATTGGCACAGATCTACTAGTTCCACCTCTTCGCCTTCTTCCTCTCTCTCCCAGCCTAGACCATATACAGAATACCCAAGATGCAGCACCATCTCTACATATCATCAGAGGAGGAAAAGAGAATGAACTTTGTTCCTTCGTGGAACAAAGGAACTTCCCGGACTTCCTACTATAGACTTATTCCAGGACACGAATCAGCCCCTTACTCATTCAAGCCCCTTTATTGGGTTCTCTGGCACTCATTGCTAAGCACAATGCTAGCTTACGTAGCCACAAAGAAAATATCAATAAATATACCAACTCAAAACCTGTACAGGTCATATCCTGTCACCACAGTTTATCAAAACTAGAAATAAATAAAAGTTTTAAAATGAATTACAAAATTTAAATTATACTTCTCAATAACTACTGACAAAGGAAGAAATAAGAATGAAAAAAATATACTATTTGGACAAAAATAAATTAAGATATTAACTCTCGGGATATAATAATTAATTACAAATTCCACCCCCCAGAATTCCTTATCTACATTTTCTGCTTTATTTTTTTCCTAAAATTTATCACTTTCTCATTTACTACATGATTTTCTGTATCATTTACTTAATTTCCACCTGCCCTTATTAGAATGTAAGCTCCACAAAGCCAGGGATTTTATCTGTCTTGTTCACTGTTATGTCCCCAGCACTTGAAATACTGCCTGGCTCACAATAGATGTTCAATAAAATTGTTGAATGAATTAATAATTCCACTGAAAGACAAATGCACAATCTTAATTTTTATTATAAAAATTTAAAAAATGAAAACATCTAACTCAAGTTGAAAAAGAGTAATTAATCATTAAATAAAATCCTTCTATAAAACAGAAAGAAAAAATAATAAAGATAAGCAGAAATTAATGAAGTTTTGAAAAGGAGGCTTTGTAATTGAAGAAATTCTTAGTGAAAAACTGTAGACTTCTGGTAAATCTAAACAATAAAAGTAGAAATCACAATTAAAAAGTTTATTTATAATAGCTAAAAAAAGAGAATAATGAATTATGATAGAGGATTATTTATAATCCCCTGCCTATAAAATTTAGTCTTAAAAAATAGACAATTTTTTGTGAAATTATTAGTTTAATAAAATTGACTTAAGGTCAACACTCTAAATAGATCAATAATCATTAGTAACAAAAAAATGGAAGGTCATCAAATCATTATTTTTAAAAATAGGCTTTCAGAAGGATTTTTTTTCAGTTCTTTCAAACTTTCAAGGAAGTAAAATCTTTGTGCTATAGAAAACTATTAAAAGAACATAGCAAAACATGAAATTGGTGTTGAATTTTATCAAGCGCCTTTTCACCATCTGTTGATGTTATTTTTTCTGAGCCCATTGATTTGATTCATAGTATTGATAAAAGTCCCGATAACAAATTATGTTGCATTGTTGTAGTGAAGAAATTTTGTACTTTACTGCGGAATTCAGTTTTCTACTCCAACTGCCTGCAGAATATTAAACGCCCAATTGAAGGGGAGGTTCTGAAAAATTTTTATGACATGAGAAAATGTTTATGAAATAACATTATTTTCTTTATCCTATTTTGTTCCTTCTAGTGTGTAGAAAATTATGTCTTTATTTTGCCAGTATGACATTTCTCAACCTTAAATATCACCTTGTCTGAAATTAACACTGCCACCTTGATTTTTTATGTTTCTTACAGCATGGTTTATTGATAACTGGTTCTCCAGGTGTCTATCAAATGGTCTGCCAGTGGTTTCACAATTTTAGAGGAAAAAATGGTGAAACCATTTTGTTCACATACATTTTCCCAATTTGAAATATTAGATTAATAATGATTTTCACAGAAATCTCGTCGCAATCTAAAAGCCAATGTGTTTTTAAAAGCTGTGCAAGTACTGAGAGGACATAAGTCAGTTCATCTGAGCTAACATTAAGTTAACAGCATAAAGTTATTCTCAGTTAATGTGTTTTCAACATTATTTGCATTATTGCACATTTACATTATTGCACATTTAATTATAAGACTGTATCCAAAGGAGCTGGACAAATTAGACCTGTTTTTTCTCCCACAGCTGAGCAGCTGGTAGCAAGGTCATTTGCCTCCAGATTAAAGTTGTGACAGCTTCTACTTGGGTGTTCTATTTGTGGAAATTAGCTTTTGTCCATGTTATTTGCACAGTATTCACGTATTTGTGTTATTTGCATGTTGTTTATATTTGCTATATTTGCATTTTGCTTTTTTTGCGTTTTAGTTCAAATTCAACAGAAGAGGTCAGTAGGTCAAAAGTATGATATTAAGAGTAAGAGTAGTAAGTGACAAGCTGACTCTGAGATGTATATGGAAATACAAAGGATCCGGAAGAGTCAAAACTATCTTAATATAGGATAGGATTTACTTTTTGAAATGTTTAAGCCATTTTTTATGATTTTGAATGGCTCGTGTGACGTATTTATTATCTAGAATCACCTGAACCTGTCATTTTAGGACTGAAATACCTTTGACCCTTGAACAGTATGGGTTTGAACTGCACTGGTCCACTTATAGACAGATTTTTTTTTTTCAATAAATACTTATAGCACTGTAAATGTATTTTCTCATGATTTTTTTTAAAAAAATTCTCTAATTTATTATAAGAATATAGTCTATAATACATATAACATACAATATGTGTTAATCGACTCTTTATGTGATCGGTAAGGCTTCCAGTCAGTAGTAGGCTATTAGTAGTTAAGTTTGGGGGGAATCAAGCATTATATGCATATTTTTGACTGTGCAAGGGGTCAGTGCCTCTAACCATCATGTTGTTCAAGGGTCAACTATATATAGAAAATAAGATATCAGAATTTTTAGTAAGACCAAGCAGATAGCATAACGGTAGAGCATTCGACTCTTTCCCATTACTTGATCCTTTCTCCACTTGTCCAAAAAGGCATGGACAACACCGGTTTGTTTTTAAAAATCCTGTACAAATGCTGCAATTCTC
This sequence comes from Pteropus medius, assembly GCF_902729225.1. NCBI lineage: Eukaryota > Metazoa > Chordata > Mammalia > Chiroptera > Pteropodidae > Pteropus > Pteropus medius. Next base: position 3,934,437 of record NW_024349519.1, on the reverse strand, counting down.
GGCCTCCTCTAATTAGAAAAGGGGTCCAACTTTCAATATGGCAGAGTATATGGTGGCTAGTACACTCGAAGTAGGAGTTCGCTGTGCTGCAGTCCTAGCATCCAGCTGTGTGTCCCTCATGTGGAACGCCTACTGAACTCTGTAGAGTTTATGCTAAGAGAACATACTTAAGTCTTTCTCTCTTTCCTCTTTCCTCCACCTAATTGTTGTAGAGATCCAGACAACTCTGATTCCTTTCTAGACCAGCACCAGGAAGTTTCATTCACTTTATTTAACTCATTTCCCATTTGCCCTGAGAATACTCGCCAGCGGCGCTTGCAGCTGCAGCGTTTACCCCGAAATAACCTGACTCCCAAAGTTTGCCACGAAATATCTCACTTTTGTTATTATTTTCACATTGTTCTAGTATATTGATAGTCTTTGGAAACAAATGACATCGTTATAGCATTCTATTTTTAGTAGTGGTATTTCCATTTACAAAATATATATCGCTGAAAATGTCAAATCCTAGAAAACGTAGCATTCCGACATGTGATGTTAACATCATTCTTGAACAGTTGTTAGCTGGGTTCATTTGATGAATCCTGTTTATTCTACATTTCTGTTACATTAGGATTAGAGACAAATTCTGTTTAAAAATAACTCCAAGAAGAGTTTTTATATTTATTTTCACACTGAAAACCAGTCAGATTTGCTTCAGCCTCAAAGGCATGTTTATGTAAAACTACATTAACCCTGGCAGGGAGCTGCACTTTTTTTCTAAATGGGAAATGGGTTAAAAACAGATTGTTACAGCTTTAATCTGGAGGCAACCAGCTTGCTTGCTACCAGCTGCTCAGGATAGGGAGAGAAAAGGGGTCAAGCTCCATCAGATGCAGTTAGTTATCCTGATCATCGCCCCAAACCTCCGCCCCTTCATGTTCCTTGTGTTGGTTGGTCCTGACCCTGGGTATGTCTGAGGTTTCCTGAGGAAGGAACCTGACTTGTGAGAGGGTGCCTGTGAGTATCCTTCTCTTTTTCTGCCCCAGCAGAGAAGGAGCCAGTAGAAAGGAGGAGATTGACAATAAACAAGGGAAGAAATAATTGACAAAGCAAGTTCCCTGAGGATCTGGAAAGAATAGAATTGAGAACACAGGTAGAACAGAAATAGCAATACTTTTTCTTCTGTTAAATGGAAAGTGGGAGCAAAGAAAGTCTTAGACAAATGATCAAAGTGCATTGCATATAATAGGGACTCAAACACTTAACTGAATTCAATAGATGTTAACTAGTGACACAAACTACCAGCTCCTGGTGAATAAGAAAAGATGTCATTAAAACATTCTGCTCTATCCAGAAATCAGCCACATAGAAATTTAATATAGATATTTAGAACAGAACACTGGGCCGGGTAGGCCATGTAGTAGACCTAACAGAGCAAATGATATACTCAGTAGTCACCTGTTCTTTTAATTATAGTGATTACCAAATGTACCTTTTTTGTCGACATACCAGGACTAACCTGCACCAGCAGTGTAAATCCTCTCCAACCTTAAAATATCACTAAAAGATTAAAGAAGGAAAGTAACCAGGATTGAGCTCTTAAGTGTCAGGCTCTATGCCAAATACCCTAATACATTGTTTCATTTAATTCATCACAACAGTCTTGAAGAAAATGACTCAAGAGAAAATAAGTACTTTTCCAAATCATGGCTCTAAAAAGCATAGCTGGGATTTCAGTTCAGATCTGCCTCACTTAAAAGCCTACTCTTTCCACATGCCACAATGCAAAACTAAAAATTAAAAGAAAAAGTTTAATCTCTAGTAGATCCATTTCATGCCAGAAAGAGACAATTCAAATACCTGACAATGTCCAGCCGAAAAACAATCCCACTTAACCTGACTCTTTGCTGTAGCTCTGTAAAGTGTCATAGATTTGTGGGTATTTTCAGGAAACCGACAACTTATAGACAGAGCATAACTTTTTGTTCATCTCTAGACTTCCTCTATTCTGGTGAGAAAGCAATTTTAAAATGCCTCCTATTTCTCTTCCTCTGAATTTGAAGTCCTCCATTATTTTCTATTGTCAAAACTCAGACAAACCTCATTATTTTATTAGGTCATTGGCTATGATTTATATGTCTCCTAGGAGGAGTCACTGTAGAAATAGAGAGTGATAGAGAGTGATAGGACTTATCAGGCCCTGAGTGGACTGAGCTCACCCATTAAGTTAACCTGTCTGCCCTGCTCTTGACAGTTATTGATGCTTCTACCTTCTGCTGCTTCCAGTGTTTTTTCTTCTGGAGTGCCAATTCCAGATGTTATTGTTACATTGTGGCAGTACTTGTAGCCCAAACATGCCAGTGGCTTCTGTGTCTTGGCATAGTCCTGCTGTAACAGTTCCCTGGTTGGCCCCCTTCAAATGCATTATCCAGGAAGCTCGAAATGACCAGCATGAGCCAGTCAAAGCCCCTGAAATATCCTTGCTCAGGCCACTTTCTTGCTCCCGCCAAGTTCAAATTGTTTCTCAGTAAGCAAAGCATTGTGTGTTGCTAACTCCCCCATTAACCTGATAATCCCTGCTTTACCTTCATCAGCCTTCATTGTGTTCATAATCTTATGTGGCAAATGAGCCCTATTATCCAACTGTTTGCCTACAATAACATGTTTCCTGCTGCAGGGTGGGCGAATAGGGACAATGAGAGGTGATTTCCTTGTATCAGTCACGTACAATAGATTATGCTGTGATAACAAATGACTCCCCAAATCCCAGCAGTTTACAATAACAGTAAAAAGCTTTATTTCTCATTCATAGTATATGCCCGTGTGGGTTGGCCTCAGCTCTGCACAGTGTCATCTTTACTCCAGGAGCCAGACTAATGGAACATTGTCTCTGGAGAACAGTAAGTCTGTGGCAGAAGCAGATGAAATATGACAAAGCACAAGTTCGTTCTTAAAGCTTCTATCCCCACTTCACAAACAAAGCAAAGTCATGTGGCCACTCCTGATATCAACAGAGAGGGAATGTGAACTCCTTCGGGGAACAGCATGGAAAGGCAGCAGACATTTTGAGCATTAATAGAATCTACCACTCTCACTTTGTTGGAGACCTCTCATGACATCACTAAATTGCCTTCGAAAAAGTGCAATCTGTGGAGCCCAAGTCTCAAGACTTCACAAGATTCTGCCAGAGCAGCAGAGACCTGTTCATTTTCTCAGCCACACCTGCCATGTTGACTTGAGCTCCTCTGACACTGACAGATGGTTCTGGGGTCCTAAAGTGTCCCTGACGTGAGTCAAAGTGTTGCTCCTGTTCTTTGTAATTCCTAGACTGTGTGATCCCAGTTCCTAAAGAGGCAGACCTCAACCCTCAGCCAGCCCCTGAAGCATGGTAGGTAGAGGAGTCCACCACAGCCCACATTTGTGTTGGTGAAGGACACTCTACTCTGAGTCACTTGTTTTTATAGCCTGTCAGAGACCAAATTAGATCACTCTGAAGGAATACATTATGACCCATCTGTCCATTCAAATAAATCACTGACCTTCCTTTTTTTGCCCTAGCAGTAGGGTGTTCAAAACAGTTGTCTCTGTGATAAATCTTTACCAGTTTAGTAGTATAAATGTTGTCGTGCCTGACATTTTATGCTATGATTATTTCTGTGTTGAAATGTGTAGAACTTAAGAAGATAACATTGTCCTCAGCACCATGAGACACATAAAGATGATTTAATGATTTGAATTATATTAATATGCAGAAAATGACTTGCAACAAGTTCTAAATACAGTTACTCAAAATCTAGTTGAAAACAATTTTAAAGGTGTTACTAATATAATTTTAAATATAGTTTGGGGCTACACTCATGCTTGCATACACACAGACAGATATTCATCTAGCTAGCTAGCTATAAAATAGTGAGTGTCAAGCATTTATTACAAATATAAGTCAAGGAGACAGAAACAGCTTAAAAAGTGCCTTTCATGATGACATAATATAAATAGTCCATAATTTCTGTACCATTGTTGAGTCTTTAAATCACATTAAAACAACTGATATTTCTTCCTTCAAAAAATATTTATTGAGCACCAAACATGAGCCAGGTCCAGGAAATACAGAAGAGAATAAAGCAGATCAAAATCCCAGCCCTGGTAGAGCTTAGGTTCTAGTTGGAGGAGAAAGACAACCAATGAAACATAGTGGTAACCTTCCGTATGCTTCTCCTGACCCACTCTTAAGCCTTCTTCACCAGGCTGTGTGCATCTCTACAGACCACATCTACAGATCACTTCTCATCTCCAGTTGGATTTGGCTAGTGGAAGGGGCCTGTGGCACAAGAAGAGAAGAAAGTTGTGGGAGTTTACTCATCGTGGGATGGTTACATCTTTCTCCCAAAGGTAGCCCTCTCCAAGCTGCTGTCCTCTCTTGGTTCCTCTCTTGAGTCCAGTAATTGCTCTTTCACTTTTCCCCTATAGGGCTTGGGTACCAATGGCTCCACACTGCCACTGCCATTGTGGCTGACCCCAAGGCCCTACATTAGCCCCCGCTGGTGTCCCTAAACCTTGCCCACACCTTTGTTCATCATTCTTTTAGTACACTATCCTTGGCTCACCCAGTTCAAAGGCACCCTGTCCTGTTATAACCCTGACCAATGCACAAAATAAAAAAAATAAATTATATCGTAACATAGATTTCGTAAGTGCAATTGAGAAAAACAAAACAGGGAAAGAGGGTAAAGAGTGCTGGGTCAGGGCAAGTGAGTGCTTTCAGAACTTTGCTTTCAAAGGAAAGCAAAAATAAGCATGGGAACTCAAAATGCAAGACCTAGAATTGAGGACCATCACTGGTTGATGCAGAGGCAGGAGTAGGCATGGAGACTTAGAGCTCTCCCACATGGCCAGATCCTCTCCTGGCACTCAGGGCCACACAGAGTCCCCTACTATGGCAGCCTCCGCTTCTGACTCACCCCCACAGCTCCAGGGCTCTGAGATACCTAGAACCAGGGTGATACAAATATCCAGTTCTTAATCCTCTCCAAGTTTTATGCCACATAGTTCCAGAGAAACATGAAACTATTCATCTCAACCTCAGGAACAGCTATTATAGAACCATGATTTCATGTTATGTCCTCATCTCTCACCCACTGCTGGAAAAAGGAATGGCCTCACACATATTCATCTTTTCATCTTTATTTGTAAAATTGACGTTAAGAATCTATCCATTTTTCTCAATGTCTTCTTTATAAAGACCCATATGATACATTATCTCTGATCTCAGGACCAAGAAAATGTTTCTCTCTCCTGATAAACTCAGATGTTCCTTCTACGGACTATGAGGGGTCTGTACTCCTTCATGTTTTCCTCCTGGCATTGGCTAACAGGAAACTCAGAGCTAAGTGTCATGCTAAATTGGCATCACTTTTCTCAAAAATGTTTTCTTAATATAATTTTCTAGTTTCTCTTCTATGGTTTTTGTCATATATGTTTCATCGTATTTATGAGTTCTCTATAGAAATAGGTAGGCTATAAATAGATATTATAATGCGATCTAATGAAAATGTTTGATTTTGGTGGATTATTTTTCCTGACAATACATCAAAATAAATTTTAATTATGAAAACTTTAGCCAATTAATGATTTTTGGTCTCCATGGTTACCAAATAAGCAATTCAACTGGCTCTTCTTTTCTACTCAAGAGACTGTGTTTCTTCATTTATGAAAAGAAAAAAACAATACTTCTGGGTAATTTATTATTGCCAGAATCAGTGGTGCTCAGTACTGAGGGCTCAAAGATGAAGGTGATACAGACTGCCCTCAAGGAATTTACTGTCTAGAATTAAAGTTATTTTGTTATTTCAAACTTCTCATTCAGAACCAGTATTTATTTGGAGTCAAAAAACTAATTTGCAAAAGAATACATTTTGGAAAGCAAAATTAGTTTTCTCACTTAGTTCTGTTCTCTCTTTTATCTAAACCTTCTACAACTGTAGCTTACCCCCAAACAAGTATAAAATTATTTTTAAAATACTGCCTGCAGTAGCATTTATGGAGGCCACTCAAGGCTTCTGACAAGCCACTGGGGCCATGGTGCTTTTACTGTTGATCCATTGTACTTCCTTCAACATCAAATTGTCTTAAAACATTTATAATCAATATTTGGCTTTGAAAGCCTGAAATTTATCTGCCTAACGGGTCAAGCTATGTTTTTATATCAGTCATAACTCTTAGTAAGTTTTGTAGCTTTCCAAGTTTGGTAAATCATTTGGCATAATAAAATTATGCCATTTACTATGCTAAAACTATCTGCCAAGGTATTTGAAGATCTCCAGGTTATAGATATGACCAGCTCCAGTAAATCTCCAACTTCTGTATCATTCCTTCATTTGACAAATACTTGCTAAGCACCTACAGGATTGCAGGCTCAATACTGTGTGCTGGGATATAAATGGTAAACAAGACAGATGTGTTCTCCGCCCTCATGGAGCTGCACCTCACAGAAGACACAAACAGTAAACAGTAAACGACTCCAAGTGTGATGACAAGGATTTTTCTTGCCTTTACTGCTGTGTCTCTCAATAAATATTTGCTGGATGAATCATATGAATGAGAAAGCAGGGAGTGCTACAGGAGCATGTGCCAGGGGAACCTCATCTAGTCTGGGGAGCTGAGGGAGATCATCCTAAGAAATGGCATTTCTTCTGATATTTAAATGATAACTTGAAGATGAGAGGGAAGAATGACAGAGGTGTAAGAAAACCTTTGTTCAAAGGCCCAAATGTGAAAGAACTGAAGTTTTATAAATACATACATACATACATACTCAGAAAGGCTGATGTGGAAAGAGTGTAGAACTGAGGGAGGGGAGTTGGAGTTGAAAAGTTTGGTACAAGCACCAGCTCTTACAGTCTCACCAAGCAAGTTATGAATTTTGTACTCTTATCTTACAGGCAATAGGAAACTATTGAAGTGTTTCAAATAAATGAGTGATATGATTAAATTTATATTTTTAAAAGATCCCTCTAGGTATAGAGAAGTTCTTGTAGTTGATGTTAGAGAGTGATGCCTTCGTTCTCATAATCTTATTGCTCTATACTCTTTATATTTCCTTTTTGCTTGCTCTGTGGTGTTCAATCTATAAGACATCTTTGTCAAATTCCCACATCCTTCTTGCATGCCCAGCTTCCCCCTCAGAGAGGGCAGTGTTATTGTCTCTTAGACAAAGACTGTGTTCACTCATCCATGATTTTTTACTCCATGTCCCCTTTCAATCATAAACATACTATATCTCAATTTACAATTTCATGTACCTGTTACTTATATCCCAAGATTCTCCTCTCTTCTGTGATAACTCATAATGTCCAAATAAGTAAATTTAAATTCCTCTGCCTTAAGAAATATAGAGCCCTACACACCCAGAAAATGCTCCCATTCCCCTGTTGTTTGTCTTCTCATTCTTCTAATTCCAGTAGAATTCTGTCTACTGCTCCCCAAAACTCCCTAATCATTTCTAGAGGTTTCATCATTACTTTTATATGTTGCCCTCAAATTCTGTCACTCCGCAGGTGCACATTGCCCCCAAACGCAGATGTCCCTACATTCCCCAAAGCACAACTGAAGACTCAGGGACAGAGGAGAGTTTCAGGGAAGAAAGGCGGAGCCCAAATTTGGTTTTCACCTCTCACTGTTACCACACCCTTTGAGTGAGGGTTCTCTCATGGCAGTATCCTCCATACCCCGCAGTCAGCTGCTATGTCCCTAGAACCAGTGTCAGTTCAAATGAGAGCCTGGCTGTTGCCCAACCTCTCCCCCTGTGTCTACAGCCCAAACGTTCCTTTTTCCATAACCCCAGCTAGCGGGGGCTAAACCAGGAAGCTCTATGATAATCTGCGGGAGTTGCCAAACTATGCAGAATGATGATAGTTGTTAACACTGCTAGAGGAAAGAGTTTCACTCCTTTGTGTTTCAACCTTTCCCTTCCAGACTAGCCTCTGGAATTTACTTAACTTGGCAAGCCAAAAGGCCCACTAAAATATCTTCCTCCAAACTAAAAAGTAATCTTCCTTTCAAAGATAATTTGGCTACATTTCCCTAGAACATAGACATGGGGGCAGCATTTGAAGTAACATTTTTATTCATTTTAAGATGTACAAATATGTTTAATGAGGAGAGAAAGTATACATACCCCCACGCTGTTTTTCAAATTTTCCAAACTAATTACTCCTAACAAGTGAAAATTCCAAGAGGAACGGGGAATGTTATCTCAAAGCAGCCTATGGCAAACACATTATTTCTGTAGAGTCTTGTATGTTATCTTCTAAAATTCACATACATTTTTGCATTCAACTGCATAATATGTCCATTTATTTCGTTAGATAACAATAGAATAAAATACACTTAAACCCAGTCATAGTGCTATAAGTGGGATCCACAAAATTCTATCAAGAGTAACAAAGAGCACCATACCTTAAGTAGTCTATGGGAAGAGAAGAGAGAGAATTGGTATGTCTCCTATCTTCCAGGTTTATTTCAAGAGGAAAGGTGTTCCATAGAATTCTGAAAGTGGATGGGATCCCAGTGTACATAGAATGCTGAACCAAAAAAAGAGAAGGAAGTCATCAAGGGACCCTGAGAAGGTCCACAAAGTTTGTGTCCCAAAAGAAGCAAATTATACAAAAGAGTTGGAGTTTTGCCATATTCAACAATCCCTATAGGTTGTCCAACCAAAAACATCACCTTGATCTTAAGAACTTCACATAAAGCCTATGTTATTGAATTCTCCATTTATACAATTTTATAGAGGTTTTTAGTCTGCAACCCCCAAACTTAGCATTTAAATATGTTTTTCTATACAGTTTTTTTGTTTGTGTAATACTTGCCCCTCTCATCATATTGTTGGATGTTCTAAGAACAGGGATCAAAATAATGTTGCATAATCGTTAAGTAAATGAATACTAGACAATTTATTAACCATTATAAGTGTTTCTTCATAAACTCATTTTTTATAAGGAATAAATGAGATAATGCATAAAAATGCATTGTTTGATAAATGCCTGTCACATGACATTTAAGAAATATTTTCTATTATACTGTCATAATTGTTATTAATAATTATTTTTCATACAACAAATTAATGAAGTATGGAACATACCATAAATTTTCAATAAAAATTTTGTTTCTTGATTGATCGATATAGGCTATGCTTTTTAAAATAATGTACCTATACAGAAAGGAATAAAATACTTCTCTGGGTCTGTTTTATTTGTCAATAAAGGAATTAGACTCAGTTGTCTCAAAACTTCATAAAAATTATTTGTTATTTGTTAGTTGTTTTTGTTGAAATATCAACTTGCAGCCTCTTGTTACTAGCAAACATAAACACAGCAACATGTACTATTTTGGAGAAATTATGAAAATAAGTATGATCCATAATGATGATGCAGAGGGTGCCCCACTTAGATATCTAACTGCCTTACCAAACTGAATATATACAAAACTAAATCATCATCTTCCCCCATAAAATTTCTTTTTTTTTTTTGGTCTCTATCACAATGACTAGCATGTCCATCCACCCAGGACACACCAATGTGTTGGTCTTGATATTTCCTTTAATCTCAACATATTTTGTTATTTCTATCTAGTATACACACACTGCTAGAGGAAGGAGCTTCACTCCTCTGTGTTTAATATACAAATATATATATTCGAATCCATCTAATCCATCTCCATTAGCACCACCTAGATCAAGCCACCATCATCTCTCTCCTATAATAACACAATAACCTCCTTACTCGATTCCCTACAAATATTCTTGAATCCTTTAACCCATTCTCCACAACCCCAGTATGCCCATTTTAAATCCAAATCTGTCTGCCTCCCTCACTTCTATAATCCTTCAATATCTTCTGTGGTAGATCGGATTATCATAGCAAAAATGTTCTCTCCCCTACCTGCCTCCTTTAGATTACACTTCTGTGCCCTACTGATGTTGGGCATGGCCATGTGACTGACTTTGACCGCTAGAGTATAAGTTCATGTGATGCAAGCAGAAGCTGTGCCTACTGTTTGTCAGGCTTACTCTTTTGTGCTTCTGCTATCACCATGAAAAGAGCTTCCTAGGGTAGCTACTGGCCCTTCGGCCAGTGCTCCAGAATGATGCATGTGGGACAGAGCCTCTTTAGCTGACCTTGAGACCTGCAGTCTGAAGCCAAACCAACCCCTTTGACTTGAGTAAGCAAGAAATAAGTGCTTAATGTCATGCTCTTTAGATTTGGTGGTCGTTTGTTATGCAGAAATAGCTAACTGATACAGCTTCATGTAAAATCAACTCAAAAATTCTTCGTATGACCTAAAAGGCCTATCATGGGTTTCCAGCCTCACCATATACCACGCTCCCTCTTCTGACTCCCCACACTATAATTTAACTGTTCTTTCAGTTCTTCGAATACGCTAAAGCCCTTTCCTAGCCTGGAGTCTTTACACATGTTGTTTTCTTGGCCTGGATGTTGTTTCTCTCTCGTTTGGCCAACTTCTACTCACATTCAGTCTCTCCTTATGTGTCCTTACCTCAAAAAAAACCAGCCCTAAAATTCCTTTTCTCCCAATTGCCAGACTAGTAATCATTCCCAGATTACATAATAATAATTTCCACCTCACTCTGTACATTTTTTCCATAGCACTCATAAAAATTATAATTCATTAACTTAGAAAAATATTCATTGTTTCTTATACTAAATAGTTCCATCTCATCAGGGACAATGTCAGTCTTGTTTACTTCTGTACCTTCGTGACTAGCACATGCCTAACTTGATAAATCTTTAAATAAACAACTTGAGTCACTCATATCTCCTTGATTGGAACAGGCTAAAGTAGTTTTTACACACTGCTTATCTTATATCAAATAATGTCAATAAAACATTTTACAGTCTTTCAATTGCATGTTGTTTTGGTTGAGCAATTTTCTTGTCTTCCTAAAATCTAGTCTATTTCTCATGTTCTTGTCACTACAATACATTTGAGTATGTCACCAGTCTGAAATGACAGCTAACAACCTGTTATATCTCTAGCAGTAACATTCGACAAATTGAATTATGATACCCCACATGTAAACAAATATAGTAAAAGAAATTATAACATGCCAGTGCTTTTTTTTAATGTTAAGGGAATTTTTTAATTAAAATGTTTCTAAGAGAGAAGAGTAAAGTGAAAATATCTTGAGCTCAGAACTGTGATAGAGGAAGAAGGTGCATACCAGGTATAATTTTAAAAAATCAAGCTGTTATCCATAAGTGCAAGAAATTGTAATTGCAAGAAAAAGAAAAAAGGGAGGGAAGGGAAGAAAGAAGGAAAGGAAGGAAGGAAGGAGGGAAGGAGGAAGGAGGGTTGAAGCCAGCTGAAGGAAGGAAGGAAGGAAGGAAGGAAGGAAGGAATGGCTGTGATGAAGGAATAGCTGAAAGAAGATAGTTGAGGGAAGGAGGGGAAGGAGGAGGAGGGAGGAGGAGGAGGGAGAAGGAAAAGAAAAATGGAAAAAAGGAGACTGAAGAACACCAGGTCTCACTGATTTTGAAACTGATCTGGAAACAGTCTTGTTCATAAAGAATCAGGCCTCAAAATACGTGTTATATAAGTTAACAACAGTCTAGCTATTGAACCAGGTTTTTGCCTGAATTTCACACAGAAAAGAAAGCTGTGTGTGTAAAATGTAAACAGACCTGTAACCTTCAGGAGCAGCCAATGTTGAGGGAGCAGCATATTAATGAGGACAAACCACATGGGAAGACATATCGGGATCTGGAAGACATTTTCACACAGGAAAAGGGGTCTGCTGTAAACCTTCTAGAGTTTTTTGGTTTTTTTTTTTTTTATGGTGACATCATTAACAAATCCACCTAGTTTCAAGTGTACACCAATAGTAAATCACATATATATATATATTGCATTGTGTGTGTTTACCCTTCCATAAGTTAGGTTTCCCTTTTTTAAGTTCTACCAGCATATTTGAAGTCCTTTGCTCCATCTACCCCCCTTCTCCCCCACTCTCTGGTAACCTCTAGTCTACTGTCCATGTCCATGAGTGTCTGTTTGTCATGTTTGTTGCTTTTAGATTTATATCCCACATATATGTGATATCATGTGGTTTTCAACTTTTTCGGTCTGGCTTATTTTGCTTAACATAATTATGTCAAGATCCATCCATGTTGTTGCAATATATGTACCTTAGTTTGTTTATCCAGTCATCTACTGTAGGATATATGTAACTTGTATATATGTACCTTAGTTTCTTTACCCAGTCATCTACTGTAGGACGCTTCAGTTGCTTCCATGTTCTGGCCACTGTGAATAATGCTGCTATAAACATTGGTGTGCAAATATCTTTCAGATAAATGTTTTCAAGTATTTTGGGTATATACCCAGTAGAGGGTTTGCTGGATCATTTGATAGATCATTTTCATAGGACCTTCTACAGTATCTAAAATCTGTTCTCCCATTCTTGTGAACCATTAGCAAACAATACCAGGAAAGTAAGATTTTATCAGGCTTCTCTTCAAGAATAACCCATTTAGATGGGCCCTAAAGCACCTGTGTTTCTATACCTGGGGACAAAACCATTGGATGATAAACTGAACTGAATCTTAAGGGTTGTTTGCATACTATGGCTAGATTCTCTCAAGTAATATATGTATGATACTTAATATTATGTCTATGCCTATGGTCTGATCCACCCAAAACAACATCTGTTCCTGGGACGTGTTACTGCTTCTCCTTAGACATACAATTAAAGGGCAGATTTCCATTTTCTTACAAATTTTAGCTACTCACCAGCACAGATTAGCCCAGGGGTGTTTATCCAAGAGAAACTGAATTAGTTAGAGGATCCCACATCCTGGACACAATTTCTTGGTCTGGACAGGGTACCTGACATCTGTTGAAGTAATTCAAAGTTTTTCTTAGGCTAGAGTTTTGTTTATTGTTAACTTGAGCCTAGAGAGGGAGAGTTCTGATTCTTTCTCAGCAGTACACTAAGAAGGAAAGAGGAAAAAAAGTTGCTAGTGTATGTAGTGAAACTCAGTGTGAGAGAATGAAAGCAACGTTCAGAGAGAAGCAGGGAGAAGAAAGATAGATCCACCTAGTGGCTGTCAAGTCCATGTTCTAGTTGCCTCTAAAACCACCTGGGTCCTGGTTTCCAACACTTGCAACCCAAAGTTCTGACTAATATGCACTGACATCTAGTAACAATTCAGTAAGTGAGGAATATTATTGTTGAGTCTATTGACCATATTTTAGAGACCTCAGATCAAGATTCTTAGTCTAAAAAAAGATTTCTCACATTTGTAATTTTTCTATATTGAATTCTTACAAATGTGTAAATGTTCAGTAATACTTTGTCAAATATTTAATGCATCATCTTTTTATAAAGGAATAAAATTGTATGCCTAAAATATCTAGTAAGTGTTGGTGCCATAATCATCGGGTGATGAAAGCAATAGACATCACGTGGAAAGATACAAATTGGACTGCTCTTCCATAAATGAAAACAATTCTGAATTGAAAAAGTGAGTAGAGCATAAAATTTAGATTAAGATTATTATTGTACTCCTTGGGGTACCAGAACAAATTATATTTATGTATGTATATATATACATACATACACACACACACACATACACACACACACACACATAAATACTTATATATACATATACATAATCTGACTATTCCTGTGGAGAATTTCACATACAGAATTGTGAAGAAAAATGTGTGTTTGCACATATATATATATATATATATATATATACCATATGATATTAAAATGCATCTAAATACTCTCAAGCTTTAAGCAAAGTAGCTTCATGAGCATTATATATGTGCATCTTCTAAATTTAACTGTGAACGTATTTCTTAGGAAACACTCCTAACACTCAAAATTAATTTCTCCCTGCTCTGGACTCCTTAAGATTGAATCTCTCATATTTTACAGTATTTCCACTTTCCCTGCTAGAATACAGGCTTTTTAAGGGCAAAGATTGTTTTGAAAAACAATAAATGTTAACCAAATTGATTGTTTTTTCCTCGGAAGAACTGAATTGAAGAAATGAGTGAAAATTCAATAGCTAAAAAATTACATTAAGATAAGCTCCTTGTGTTTCTGTTCCCTGAGGACAAAAGCAGTGGCTATTTTTGACCATGACTCAAAGTAAGAAAAACATTTTACTTTGTAACAGTACGCATGTGCACAGATATATGAAACTGAAACAGAAATTTCACAAAACAATATGTATTCTTAAAACGTGATGAGCTCTGACCTCTAATCTAGTCTGTTTTTCTCTTTTTAATAATAATGGTGGTGGTCCATTAAATCAATTTCATAATCACTAATAAGTCATGACCCATAGTTTGAAAACACTGATCTAATGAGAATTTATGGCTTGGTGCATCTTTATCAGAGAAGGTGGAAAAATTTAATGGAATCTTCAAACCTCAGGTGAAGCCACAAAATTGGCCATTATGTCTGTATGCTTACTTCACATATAGGTTGCAGAATATTTCTATAAACTCATAGCACCATTAGCCCAGAAGTAAAAGGACTTGTTTACCCACTCTCAGGATATTTCTCACCTACAGATTACAAGATCTGTGTAAGGGAAAGTAAACAAAATCTTGAAGGATTTATTCATTTCTTCAACAGTTTGTTGAGCACTGTGTTTTAGATGTTGGAGATATAGAGAAAATAAAATACACAAAGACCTGTCCTCATGAAGTTTATATTTTAGTGAGGGATGTAGAGAATAAACACAGACATGTTTAATACAATTTCAGGCAGTGATAAATGTTACAAAAGAAAAACGAAGAGTGGGAAGGGGCTAGCAAGTAATGGGGAAGGGGAGGGAGCTATTTTGAGACGGGGAGGTCCAGGAAGATTTCTCTGTGAAGGCTAAAATTGACCAGAATCTGAATGAGCCACTTAAATTTCTAGAAAGATGTATGAAGCAGAGGGAGCAGCAAGTGCCGTTAAGTACGTTTACTAAAGTAAGGGGGCTGTGAGGCAGGCGGAATGGCCAGTAGAGTTAGCAGTCGCACATGGTATAGATGAGCCCAAGCACAGCACCTTCCAAGGGAAACCACCTTAAATATAACACCAGCCATCTGGCAGATAGAGGCAGTTATGATTGTGACACGTCCTACACTCTTTCCAGAACACTAGCCACAACCATGTGGACCAGGGATGGACAGTTGACCCAAGATATCCTAGGTTTGGAATTGGTTTCAATAACTGGATAGAAAATAGGTGTGGTATCCTGTTATGGCTTGTATTCTCTCCCCCTCTAAAATCATATGTTGAAGTCCTAACCCCTAATACCTCAGAATGTGACCTTACTTGGAAATAGGGTCATTGAAGGTGTAATTGGTTAAGATGAGGTCCTGCTGGAGCAGAGTGGCCCCGTAATCCAAAATAACTGGTTTGTCCTTACAAAAGGGGAGACTTTGGACATGGATGCATACAGGGAAGACATACATGAAGGTGATCATCTACAAAACAAGAAAGAAGACCTGGAAGAACTCTTTCCCTCATAGCCCTCAAATGGAACCAACCCTACCAACACTTTGATCCTGGCCTTCCAGTTTTCAGGATTGTAAGACAGTAAACATCTGTTGTTTAAGCCACCTAGCTTATGGTACTTTATTAGGGCAGTGCTAGCAAACTAATGCATCTCTCTTGGGAAGGAGCTGAGTGTATTCCATGTGTAGTAAGATGGATAATACGTGGATGATTTGTGGGACATGTGGCAGACTGCTGGTTAACCTCCTGTACTAAGCACATCCCAACTTTTTAGCTGAGCCAAAATACATTTCCCACTCTCTCATACAGCTAGGCTGGCCGGATCACTTAGTTCTGGCTAACAAGCTATAATCAGCTGTACACAGTGACAGCTTCCAGCAGCCTCCCTTAAAAGATGGCTGGCAACTGTCTTTTGCCCTTTTTTCTGCATCCTT
Source organism: Pteropus medius (assembly GCF_902729225.1). Classification (NCBI taxonomy): domain Eukaryota; kingdom Metazoa; phylum Chordata; class Mammalia; order Chiroptera; family Pteropodidae; genus Pteropus; species Pteropus medius. The sequence continues at coordinate 3,918,474 of NW_024349519.1, read as the reverse complement.
CATTTCTTCCTGGTGGCTATAATATGGATGTGATGGCTGTATTTAAACTAAGAGTCACATCTTGAATGGAAGACATGAAGAACAAAGAACCGGAATAAAAGGAACGTGGGTAATTAAAAGCTTTGTGGAGCAGAGTCATCATACTAACACTGGACTGCCCTCATCTGGACTTCGATATGAGCAAGAATGGCCTTTTTTCTTGCCTAAACCCACTGTTTTTAGTGGTTTTTTGGTGCGGAGGGAGGGTTACTATTACTTGCTGTCGAATCTAATCTTAATCATTACAAGTATGCAGAGTGAAAACAGGATAAAAACAGGACCCGAGGGAGCATTTTGGCTATGGAGGCAGAAAAATCAGATTAAGAAGGAATAAGCAAAGAGGAGAAAAACCAAGAGAAAATTATATCTGGAAAGCTAAAGGAATATCTAAAAGAAGGGAGAAATAAAGCAATAGATATTACTGAATCAGTTGATATAAGGATCAATAAATATCTAATGGTAGGCCTATGCTGCTCAACTTAGTATTCACAGGGATCATTTGGTGTCTTGTTAACGTGCAGAATGTGACTCAGGAGGTCTGGGGTGGGGCCGTTCTAAAACACTCCCGGGTGATGTTAGTGCTGCTGGTACACTTAGACTAGCAAAGTTTTAGGCCAGCGTGGATCTCAAAGTATGATTTTTGAACCAGCATCATCAGTTCAGCATCACCAGGGAACTTGTTAGAAATACACATTCTTGGCCCTACCCCCAGGGTGGGGCCAGAAATCTGTTATAACGTGCCTACCACGTGATTCAGAGGCACACTGAAGTCCAACAGCCCCTGGTAAGAGCAATATTAGTAATAATAATGACTACTGCAGACAGTGCTCACCAACTGTGGCCAGGCCCTTTAACACTTTTCTTACATTATCTTATGTGGTTCACGTAACAATCTATTTTATCAATGAGAGAACTAAGACTGAGAACAAGTCAAATGTGGCCAGGGTCACACAACGAGGAAGTGGTGGATCCATGTCAGTCTGACAGCTAGGCCCCTTCTCGGGACACTTTGCCAGCTCACCTTCACGGGTCAACAGTGATATTATCATAAGTAATTTCAGCAGGGTATGAAGACAGAAACCAGATTTCAGTGGTTCCACAAGGGAGGAAGTAGGAAAAATGAGTTCAAAATACTTTTTCAAAAAATTTGAAAGAGAAGGGAGAAATAAAATGAAAACTCGAAGGTAACGATGTGTGCGTATGTGTGTGTTTGCTTGCTTGTTTTTAAGAGGGAAAACACTCAGAGGTAAAAGAAGAAAAGAGAGTTTCAAGATGCAGGAATGTGCTAGTGATGTCAAAAGATCAAACTTGAGTACAATCAGGAGGATGGATGAGGAAGGAAAGACTATTGATTATGTTATACATACTTAAGGAAATAGGATGTTTAACCAGGTAGAATATGAGTGAACTTCAAAGATCTAGTAGGCTATAGGTACAGAAGGGAAAAAATCTTATTTTTATAGCTCCGAAGAATGGACCAGGGGATGTAAGTTACAGGGTATAGATTTCATCTTAAAATGAGAAAGAATAGTCTAACGTTTCGAGCTATTTGAAAACAGAATTACTTGCCCTTTGAGATGGTAATTTTCTTATTACTGAAAGCAGTTACAGAAAACTCATTTGATGTTCATGAGGCAAGTTGTATAAGGGATTCCTGTGAACTCATTGGGGGTTTTAACTGCTAAAATTCTATGCTGTGTTCCTACGCTGCCTGTTCCTTTAGTAAATCAGTGAAGTATATTACTTCATATAGTAAGAAAGATTTTCTTTGTGTAGTTTACATCTTGAAGCCTTCCTGTTATAATTTACAGGTAATGGAGTGAAAACTAGGTGATTGCCTATATCTCTAACATTATCAAAACGATATATTTGAAGTAATTTAAGTCACCATTTAGACTTCAAATTGGGGAGTCTAAATTCTCACTTTTCTTTTTTTATATATCCTATTTTAGATCCTGTTTTCCAAGTTGCCACTTTTCTTTTCCTAGCTGAGTTTGATGATATAAAAAAGTGACTGGATTTTTCTATCATGCTGTACTGGAATCCCTTCATTCTATATTTTTGGCATTTCTGCATTTAGTAGGTTTTGCTCAGAGCATCCTGCAAACATCACCATGACATAATAGGCAGAATGTCTCTTCTTCCATATGATAAATATGATTATTTCCAAAGCAGAGGAATTCATGTTTCAATTAATTTGTAAAAAGAAAACCACAAAACTCGTAATCTCAATAGATCCCAAATCCAACTTGCAGAGGCTTGATCTGTATTTTTTTCTCACAGCTTAAAGACAGCAGTGCGACCTGAAAATGTTCCGATATCTTCACTATGGACAACCAAGCCACTGGAAAAAAAGCCAAAACTAAAGCCTCTTCCCTCTTAGAAGATGAACACTACTCATCAAAGTAAGTGGTAGCTTGTTTGCCCACTGGTAAAAGAGCAAAACAAAGGCATCTTGGGGAGTGCTGGAGGGTGATGCTAACTGCTGCACCTGTTGTGAAGAACAGTTGCTCACCAGACCATATTGTAGGTTGCAATCAAGAGCTGGCGTTTACAGAACTGCTATTGTACTTTATAGAACAGCTAAGAACTACCTCTTGGGTTCAAATTTATTGCTGTTGAAAAAGCTTTGTGAAACTTGATTTAAATTTAGATTTTGCAAAACTTTAAGTGACCAGAACCTTTCATCTCTTAGGATAAACTGAAGAAATAGAGCATTTACCCTTGTTTTTGGAAAGACGGTTTTTAAGGTTACATTAAGGTTCTTAACTTGAATCACAATGTGTGGGTTTATTTCTGAGCAGAATGTCTTTCTCTTCACACATCTTTATAATATTTGGTAGAATACAGTAATTAACATATAATTGTATATACATGTATTGTATACATGTGCAAGTGTGAATATATTGTATATGTGAAGTTTTGGACACTTATCTTTGAAGCTTCACATTGAAAGTAGCAATTCCACTTGACATATTGTTATACGATATTTGCATGCACATTTATTAGGAGCATAGAAGAGAATGAAAAGAACATATACCAAGTACAGTCAATTCCTCTGAAATACTTTAAAAGAGAAACAATATTTTTATATGGCAGTAATATAGTGCCAATATCTGAGTCCTCACAGACTTGAAGGTCAATAAAATTTACAAGCAATACAGTCCAGAAAGCAGAATTCTAAAGTTCAAGGGTGTTCCTTGAAAATAATTTGCCTGTGACACATACTAAAATATATTTCAAAAGCTACTATATTTTTCTCACCCAATGGGCCGTTTAGAGTTATTTGTAATGCAATCATGACATTTTCGTTAAAATAGAATTTTTTGATAGGGTCATTATTCCTAAAAATATTTGCAAGAACTAGTGTAAAATATGTACAAGAAGATTTCTTTCTCACTCGAATGAGTATCAGTTAGTTTATCTATTCTGTTTCTTCTGGGAAATGGAAGAATATTTCTGTCCCAGCCTTTGGAAGCAGGGCTATCAACAGGAGACCACTAGGAGGCAGCATGGAACTAGGAATCAGGAGCCTTGCGTTTGGGCCATGCTCATCAGCTGTGTCCCCTTGATGGTCATCTAAACTCTGAGCTTCAGTTTCTTCATCATAGCCATGCCAGAATTTCGATATATCTATTGTTATTGTTGTTTCTAGAATTTAGTTGAGACTATGACCCAGTTGGAAGGCTTGAAGTGCTGGGGGACATGGGCTGGGAACCCAAGGGTTGGCCTCCAAAAGTCTAGTTGTTTGAGAGAAGGCGGCGCCTCCTAGAGACGGTCCATTCTAAGGCACAATGATTTGGTCCAAGTTCAGCGAGAGGCTCGGGAAAGGGAGGGACTTTGAGTACAGCCAAGGGTGGGCTACTTCACCTTACATATAAGGCAAAATGCAATGTATTCAATTCTTAGGGTAGAACATATGCAGATACATATCAGCCTGTTAATTCATAAGAAGACATTACTGTGTCAGGGATGAGAATACTTATATGTCTGTGATCATAGCATTTTCTCTCTTTGGGCAGACTGACATAAAAAGCCAAACAACAATCAGAAGGTTGCTGGGTAATGACTGTTGAATAGCACCTGGGTATGATGCATCTGTCTCCCATGGACATGGTCTTGTTGGTGGGACCAGAACATTTGAAGTCTGATGGCTAAAGCTCCTTTCTGTTCTTGGTATAGCATACACACTGCCCACCAATGCTGTTTTGTGACATTAGTTTTATTCACAGACTTTGGAAAACAGTGGTAATGAGTCTTTTTAAAAACCCAAATAAACGATCCCTGATTTCTCTTCTGAGTTAGTATTTGTGATCCTGTGGTATTACCAAGCAGAAGCCTAGCTTAATGGTAGGGGAGTTCTGGCACTGAAAACAGACTGCCTGAGTTTAGATCTTGATGCTCCATCTTGCTATGCCAGCTGGGCAGATTATTTAATCTCTCTATGACTCCATCTTCTTCATCTATAAAATGGGGAGAATAGTAGTATCGGTGTTCCAGAATTGTCATGAAGATTAAATGAGTTAACACATGAAGCATTTGACATACTGCTTGACACATAGTGAGTACTTTCATTCTAGCTATTTTGAAAATGTACTTGCCTTTTTCTTTATAGTTTTCTTTTTTGTGTGACCTTAATGAGTCTAATGTAAGTCATGACTTATTGTGTTCCATAACAAGGTAGTGTTATAACACAGTCAAAATTTAACATACACATGCTGATTAGTTTGTTGACATAGCCAATTTTTTAGAAGTATTTAATATATACATGCTAATTAGTTGACAGCTAATTTTTAACAGTTGCATCATTATTATTATTATTGTAATGAATCACAATGCTAAAATGAAACTATTTAAAATTAATGAGCATATATTCCTTAGGCACAAAGAAAATATAGTAGCCCTCCTGTTATCTGCAGTTTTCACTTTCCACGTTTTCAGTTGCCCACAGTCAACCATGAAAATATTAAATGGAAAACTCTAGGGGTAAACAATTCACAAGATTTAAAATGCATGCATTCTCAGTAGCATGATGAAATCTCATGCTGTCCTGCTCCATCCCACCCAGGACGTGAATCATTCCTTTGTTCAACATCTCCACACCGTACACTCTCTGTGCCTGTTAGTCACTTGGTGGCCTTCTCGGTTATCAGATTGTCTGTCACAGTATTGCAGTGTTTATGTTTAAATAACCCTTATTTTATTTAATAATGACCCCAAAGCACAAGGGTAGTGATGCTGGTAATTCGGATATGCCAGAAAAGCCACAAAGTGTTTCCTTAAAGCGAAAAGGTGGGTAGAGTATCATAAGATATTTTGAGAGAAAGAACCTACATTCTCATAACTGTTATTAAAGTATATTGTTATAATTGTTCTATTTGATTATTAGTTGTTGCTTATCACTTACTGTGCCTAATTTATAAATTAAATTTTATCATAAGTATCTATGTATGTAGGAAAAAACAGTATATATAGGGTTCAGTACTACCCACAATTTCAGGCATCCACTGGGGTCTTGGTACGTATTCCCCATGGATACTGGGGCTGCTCTAGCTATACCTGGTTGAAGTCTTCAGCTAGAGTCACAGCCTTCAAAGAGAGACAATCTATTGATCATTGCCACAGCTGCATCATGGGAAAAGAAAGCCTTAGAGACATGTTTAAAATGCATTATAAAGGTCAATGTGAGCTTTCTGCATAAGTGTGTCAGGGTATATTTGTGCTACTTTATCCTATTTCCACTGTAGTGTCAGAATAATTCAGGAAAACAAATAGGTCTGAAGTACTAGGTAAAAGGTACAAAATAAAAAGAGGACAATTATAAACCATATAAATAGAGCTCATTTACCAATTCTCAGTAGATGCAATCGAATTTGCTTCTTTTGCAGTTGTTTTGAATCATTTAATTCACGTAAAATATACCATGCAGTTATTTTAATCTTATCTTTTAAGGGTTTAAAACTTAAGCAGCAATCTAAAAATGTAGTTAAATGTGTAAATCATTTGTACAAATAATCGATAATAGGATTTATTAGAGAATATAATAGCTGGCATAACAGTTAATCTTTAGTAACTGAGTAATTTCTGGAGGACTTCATGACTTTTTAAGAAATTTATAATCACATGGTTAGATTTAGATCAGCGCCTTGGGCAATTTCAGGATTAAAATAATAAAAATATTATAGGACGAATTCTTGAAATTTGGAATATAAAGAGTTTGATTGATACTGTGAAATCATTGTTATAATTACACTTTCTTCAGTTGTTGGATTATATCCACTGCCTTTTAGTGCCAACTTTTGTAATTTGAAAAATCTCCTTCGCATTTATCTCTGTTTCCAGCACCCTCTTCCTGCTCTTTACCCTTGCAGAGTTGCACATGTATACCACAGGGAATGTCAGGGTGGGTCAAGCGACACTGCCACTAAAAACGAAAACAAAAATCAACGTTTGATTTTCATGTTTTTCAACAAGGGTATCTGTACGGTGGTATGATAGGTTAGTATAAGAACTGCTCCCTCCTGGCTAAAGTGATGAGAATGAGCTAGAGTTCTCATAGGGAGATGCCCACCAACTGCCCAGAGGCAATGCCAAGAGTCGCAGTGCCTTCCACGTGTCTCCAGGGTGACGCTTTGGCTCTCAGCTTGGTATCTTCAGAAACTGAATTTGGTTCATATAACTAGATAATCAGCCTCTTAGGGACTCACAGTAACCAAATCATTTCAGATTGATGCATAAATCAGATTCTTAATTAATTAAGTTGCAACGAAGAATATGTAGCCTTTCCTGCTACCATAATATCTAAGCTGGCCAAGCACAGTGACTCATTTTGCTCCATCTTAACCAAGGTTCCTAGCACAGTATTTTGTACATAGCAGCCAGCCATTTAATAGGTATTAATGAAAGAAAGGAAGGAGGGAAGGGAAGGAAGGGAAGGGAAGGGAAGGGAAGGAAGGAAGGAAGGAAGGAAGGAAGGAAGGGAAGGAAAGGAAGGGAAGGGAAGAAGGAAGGAGAAAGAAAGGAGAGAGAGAGTACAGAGAGAAGGAAGAAGGGAGGGAAGAAGAAAGGAAGAAAGAAGGGCAGGGAGAGAGAAGGGAATAAGACTAAGGAAGGGATGTAGTTCTGAGTGAAATGTGATCCTAATCATAAAAGTTTAGAATTCTATCCCCACCTCTCAGAAAGCATAGTTGTGATGTACTAGTTCATACTTGTTCTTCAGATTCTATTTTTTCCCTTGAGAAAAAGAAAATGAATCCTTCGGAGCCTCCTTGGTGTTCAGCCTTCTTCATTCTCAGTTATAATTCACTCTTTCTTCAGAGAGATTACATTGTAACTGATGAATATCAACTTTTTCAGCCCCACCTCTCAGAGCCTCAACCCTGGTCAGCTCACTCAGACCTCCCAAATCTTCCCAGGGGCGTATTAATAATAAGCAGGCCCTTTGTTCTTGGAGGTAATCTCTTCCAAATTCAGGATCCCTTTCTTCACCTGTATGTATCATCCCTGAAGAGCATCTGAAAGAGAGCTAATTCTCCACAAAAGCTAATGGCAATTCCATGTCAGTGGCTAGTACACCCAACCCAACAAAAAAAGAAAAAAAGAGCCCTTTATCCAATTTTAAATTCCTATATTTGAAACAAATTGCTACTTGTTACTTCAGAGTTATACATATGCATTGACAATAAAAATCTCATCCTGTCTGACTTTCAGAGCTCAGGATTGTACAACAGTTTTCTGTGTTAAAAAGTAAGAAGGTCAAATAATTTCCTTATCCTAACTCTTGGCAAAAATCAGAATTATGCATACTTGAAACAAAGAACCCCATAACTGACAGCTGAAGGATTCCATGGCTGATCAATTACCTGAACAGCTCTGAACCTTGCTTAGAAAGTCTACAGGCAGCAAAGACCAGATGATGTCCTCTGGGCGACGGCAAGGAATACTACAGGCCTTTCCCTGTCCTGGGTCATAGCCTCAAGTATGTATTGAGTTGGGAGGGGCATGCACAGAAGTCACACTTCTCTGAGCTTTCTTTCCCAGCAAATGCCTAGGGAAAATTTCCGTTAAGGCTATAAGTATTATCTTTATTATTGATGCTAAAAATAATAAAGATAACATTGAGAATTACAATAATTGTGATGATGCTATTAAAGATCAATATTAATCAAAAGCCTGTTCTAGCCAAGCCTTTTCCTAGTATTTTACAGATATTGCCTCATTTTATCTCAAGAACAACTCTGTGAAGTTTTATTTTTCTCATTAAGCAGATGAGGAAATTGAAGTCTGGAGGGTTCAAAACCTTGCTTAAGATCACACAAAAATAAGTGACATAACCAGTATTGTTTGACTCCAGAGCCTAGTTTCTAACTAGTACTTTTGGCCTCCCCTATCTTAAATCCCACGAAGGTAATTAGTTGCAAAACACATACCAGTAAAAGAATCTTAGAGTTCTAAAAAATCTCAGTAGATTGTTTTTTACATTTACCTTTTGGTCGATCTTGACTTATGCGGGGGAGGATATATATAGCTAGCCCTCTTTGTTCATCTACCTTTATGCTCTGCTAAACTTTCTTTCCCTTTAGGATTTATGTCCCATCCTATTAGAAGGGATGGAGAGAAGCTAGGAGAATAAAAGATAGATCAGTTACTTGTGTTACCATAACAGCTTTGGGTGCAGCTGAGAGACTTTGAAACTAATGTATAAAATTAAGCTTCAGGATTATCTACTTCTTTAGTACTTCATTCATCTGGATATAATGAGATGAGTCAGCCAGTAGCCAAATCCCACTTACAATTATGATGTATTAGAAAGAAAAACTTCATATATTATACTTCTGCTATTGTTGCCCTAAGAACATTTGCTTTTATCTTTTCTTCTTGTTGCTGGAATTCTACAAATACAATTTATGAAGAACATTTAATTACTATGAAACCACAGTTTTCTAATTTCTTAATATTGACTCAGTTTTTAAAAATGTTTATAAAGGTAAGCTACTATATTAATTGCTTTCATATTTATTTTTTCTATTTTGCTTTTATGTGATTTTCCAAAAATTATCAATATTAATAACAAAAAAATATGCAGACAAATGATAGTCTATCCTATTTTTAATGCTGCCTGGAGAAGACAATCCACAAGTTCCCTTCATATTTCTTTCCAAAAATTTTCAGTGTTCATTGAAGGAGTTATTCTCTAATATCTAAATCCTATTCCTGTGGGTGAGTTGCTTTTTCTCTTGTTCCATCCCTTGGAGATGAAGAATAATTTGTCATAGGAACAAGGAAGGGTTAATTTATATGCTACAAAATATTCTGAGTTTTAAATATATGGATAAGACCCAGAAGTTAAATTTTAATAGGCCTCCAGATTTGGACAGCAATCAAAGATTTTCTCTATAGCAACAATTACACACACCACTGATCTGAGATCAAATATTTATGTCACCCCCTACATGCTGGAGAACTAGCATTTTACTGGTTACTGTTATTACCAGGGCAATTCAATAGAGGGCAAAAGAGACTGAAAATATCATTTCCTAACTGGAAACTATAAGAGAAAGCAATAACAAGCCTGGAAACGATTAAGCACAATTGGAAATAAGTCTAAACTGAAATAAAATACTGTATTTGAGTAGATTTTTAGGGCTGCAATTTTAGCTTCCACTAAAGAACTGTCGTTTTGCCTATCACTGAAAAACATAAAAAGGAAAGGAAAGAAGCCTGATGTTAGCAGGAAACAGAAGCTCTTCCCCATTTCCTACAAGTATTTTCTTTTCTAGAAGTATATTTTTTTGAGGAAGACTCTTCCATTATGCATTGGAGAGAATGTAACCATTTTTAAAAATGAAATATAAATTATACTTGTCTTTGGAAAGTCTTTTTTCACTTTGGCATTGCTAGCATAGAAAGCAGTAACAGAGTAAGTTCTGCTCATGCAGGATCCCATCAAACACTGCCAGTGTCTCACCCACCTTAACGGACTAGAGCTTTCTTCACATCGCCATTGTTAATCGCCACCACCATGATCCCCACATTACCAATTGCTATGCTGTAATATCTTTGGGGCTATAGTCTTGCAGCAAATGACCCCAAACCAGATACTTTTCAGGAAGTATTATAGAGCTGCCCTTGAAGAATTAATGATTTAGAAACTTGTGTTAAAGTACTGTATTGCCATTCTTTCATGACTTTATTTCTTCTCTGTTCACATTTCTGCTGATTTTATTTGGTTCCAGGGAAGCTATGAAATTCTGTTATTCCTTCCCATTTGTCTTTGAATATACAACCCGAGAGGCCTCTCGAGAATCTCTTCAGTCTCCACTGGGGCTTCTAAACTGGGAATGGCTCCAATGACGATATATTCCCTCAGAAAAATGCTTGCATAATCCAGAAGGGCAGATAGGACCAGAGGCAAAAAAAGATAACATGATAGAGGGCAATTCTGAATGAATGGCATGCTTGGCCTGAGTTCACAAAAGGGAGAGAACACTGGGTCTGCTGGAGTCTAGGAAGGCTTCATGGAGAAGTGTCTTAAAGCAGGGATAAGGTTCCCAGGTGGCAGAGACTGGAGGAAAGTTCACCTGTAGATGATGTAAATAGCTACTGTGAAGGCTGGGAAGATGGAAGGAGTGAGGATATTCCTGGAGCAGTAAATAGATCTGTCCGTGATGAGGTATTTATGAAGACAAGAAGTAGGAGATAAGGGTGACAAAGGTTGTGACAGGCCTTGAATGGCAGGCTAGGAGATTTGAACTTTATTCTCCATTCGTGTGGGAATTGTCGAAGATTTCTGAAATAGGGAGGTGATGGGATGAAGATGGCATTTTAAGAAGATTAATGTGGAAGCAAAGTGCAGAATAGATGTGAGAGGAACAGAAATTCCCTCCGTGGACTGAGGAGACCCATTAGGAATTCTCATAAAATGCCAGCCACCATTCACACACTGGCAAGCATATACTGAGTGTTTATTATGTGATAGGCACCATTCTAGGCCCTAGGAATACAGTAATTAACAAGGTGGGTCCAGATTTTGGAGGGCCTGAAGTTTGAACAGTTTGAGGAGACTTCTTTAAGGAAAAAAAAAATACAAAATTAAATATAAGGCTTTTAAAGAAGTACATGCAAATGAGGGTCCTTGAGCATAAGCCTCATGAGCATCGTGAAAAAAATCTCCATCTGGTTGATGAGATAGACAGAGTATCCGCTCTCTTGAAGATTATGTTTGAGAGGCAGTGGGAAGGAAAGATGGACAATGAGCAAGTAAATAGATGAGATTCTCTTTCCAGAGACTGATACTTGCTTCGAAGCAAATGAAATGGTGTGGTAGAGAGCAAGGAAAGGGTGGGGAGGACAAGGAGAGAGCAGCTGCTGATGGACTGTCTGGGAAGGTGGACAGCACACCAGGTGGAGGAGGACCTGGGGGAAACACTACGGTAGTCAATTTGGGGAAGAAATACAAGCTAGTATGGCAGAGCATCATGAGTGGAATAGAATGTGAGGTCCAAGAGACAGGCAGGAGCCTGATCATGGGCAGTGTAGTAGGCTACTATAAGGAGGAGCTGGGTTTCATCATCTATTGCTATATAACAAAACACCTCGAAACTTAGTGTTTTAAAGCAGTAATTGTTTTACTTATCTATTGCTTTTGGTTATCTAGTGCTATATAACAAAACACCTCAAAACTTTGTGTTTTTAAGCAGTAATTATTTTATTACTATCTCTCACAATTCTGTGAGTTGCTAGGCCCAACTGAATAGTTCTTCTGCTTCACATGATATCAACTTGGGCTGCAGTTATCTGAGGGCTACACTAGGTTGGGCCAGTCAGGGTGGCTCACTCATTCGTCTGGTGCCTTAGCAGAGATGACTAGACTGCTAAACTCAGCTGGACACTGGCACAACTGAGCCCCACTCTTTCCCCTGTTGTTTTAGGATCTCTCCAATGAAATCTGTCCAAGATAGGTAGACCACTTATACGGCAGCTCAAGGCTTCTATAAGTACAAAAGCAGAAGCTGCCAAGACTTCTTAAAGATTCAGCTCAGAATTGGCACAGTGTCACCTTTGCTGCAGTCCGGTGGTTAAAGTGAGTGAGAGGGCACTGAGATTCAATGAGGGAGGTGAATACACACATATTCAGTGAAGGAGGTGAATCATTTATTTCTTTGACAAGAATATGCAAACATGGTTTATTTCATTTTCATCCTAAAGTATAGTTTCAAGGATCTCTGTTTATAGGAATGATGGGAGGAAAGAAATCTCTCTTTTCTTAAGGGATTTCACTCAGTCTTCCTGATTGACTCTTCCTGGATTAGACAACTTTAACCCAACCTATAGTTTGCTGCACTGTACTACCTTTAAAATATCTCCTCTTAAGGATTTGGCAAGGAGATGGCAGTGCAAATACTGAGAGACATGGTTCATTGGAGGCTAGCTATCACAGAAGCTATTTACTTTTTTAAAGACCACTGTGGCTGCGGAGCATACATTGTAGCAAGACCAGAATGGAAGCACAGAGGCCAGTTAGGAGATAATATCCTGTTGAGAAGTTGTGGTTGCTTGAACTATGGTGGTTGGTAGCTGTGGATGTGGAAGAATTAGATGGATTTGGGAATGGGGTGAGAATGGTATGTTTACTCAGTATTTAGAAGCATGTCTGGCATAATTTGAAATAAAAAGCAAAGTAAGGTATTAGGATTTTAGTCATCAGAAAGCTATTAGAGATTTCTTGAGTGGGAATTGATAGAATAAAAGTAGTGTTTTAAGAAGATTCATGTGGGAGCAGAGTGAAGAATGGATTCAGGTAGAAGCAGAATACAGGGGAGGGACAGAAATCTGAGATATGAGACAAGTTAGCAAGTTCATTCTTCTTGTGGTCCAGACCTTAATCGTAAACCATAGTGATAGAAGATAAAACAACAGAAAGGATGAGAAGTAACAGATGTGAGAAACACTGTGAAATCAGAGTTGATAGTACTTAGTGACTGCTTTGATATAGGGATTAGAAATTTATCAGGGTTCCAAGCTGGGGTGATATAGATGGCTGGTACCATTAACAGGACTAGGAAGGTTAAAAGAAGAAGCTGGTTTTCAAGAAAAAGAAGTGTTCACTGTCACACCAGTTGCTTTTGGTAGGGCTTCCAAATAAAAAAACACTAAGTTAGAAATGCCTTGAAAATACAAGGTTGGAGTAGTGGAGCCAGCGAGGTAGAGCCACCTGAACATATGCAAAGGTGCAGGTTGAAGCAATGTGAAAGATGAGCCCTGATGAGAATGAGCTATTGGAGGAGAGAGTGGAAACTGAAGGACAAAATTATTTTAAATTTCAGATCTCAAAAAATGAGTTTCAAAAAAGAAGGGAGCAGTTGGTAGAATCAAAGACCACAACGAATAGTAGGATGATGTAGGCATTGAGTTTGGCAATTAGTAGATCTTTAGCAAGATTTTAGAAAGTGTTTTGGAGTGACTGGATCGAAGATTAGGGAGAAAAGATTTCAGTGACTAAGAAGAAGTGAAAGATGGAAAAAGGGTTTGTGATGATCGTGGTCCAGACAGCTACCATAAGGTAGTTGATTACCTAGTGGGTGCAGAGGGAAAAATAAAAGTGCATGTATTACACGAGAAGGCCAGTTGCAGAGGAACTTAGGGTATTGAGTTGTTAGCCCTATGCATCACTCTATATAAGAACTGAATTTACTTAAAAGATGAAAAAATAAATAAAAGCAAACAAAGCTTGCCATAGTATGGAAACAGTAGTTTTAAATGGACATGGTAGTCTTCCTTTCTTTTTAAAAAGAAATTAGTCACTCTTTCTTTTCCAAGAATATGCAAACATGTGGGGTTTTTTTTATTTTTATTTTTTATTCTATGATATAATTCATGGATCTCTGTTTATAGGAGTGATGGAGAAGAAAGAAACCTTTATTTTTAAGGCAGTTCACTCAGTCTTCCTGATTGACTCTTCCCACATTAGCCGACTTTAATCCAGCCTATAGTTTGCTGCACTATACTACCTTTAAAATACCTTCTCTTAAAGATTTGGCATGGAGATGGCAATTTTTTCAAAGTGGCTGTATTTTTCTCTCTTTCTTCTGTAACTCATTTGACAAATAGTTCACATGAGTCACAAGGCCAGCCTGCTAGAAGTTTTAGATATTTTCAGGAAAATGCGGAGGGAGGAATATTGAAATCTATATAAAGAAAAGTTAAAAAACAATATCCCTGTGTTTCTGAGAAGTTGACACACAAATCCAATTGTTTGCTCCTAAACTATAGCAATAAAATATTATTATCATTATCATTGTCATTATCGTCATTATGCATTACAGACAAATGGATGGAGAGCCAGAATTCTTCAGTTCTTTATTCTAAGAGGGAGTGGCATGGAATTGGAATCAAGCAAATCTGAATTTGCATTCTTGCTTCAATACTTTCTAGCTCTGCCAGAGACTACTAACTGTTCTAAATGCTCACTGTCAACTTATGTTTAGTAATCAAATATCCTAAGTTTTAGCAGGGCACATGACTGCCCACGCAGAGACTACATTTCCCAGCCTCCTTGGCAGCCAGGTATGGCTGTACGACCAGGTTCAGGTCAGTGGGTAGTTTACATCTCCTTCAGGACAAAGCTACTTGCCCTAAATAGTGTCTTTCCCCTTCTCATAGGCTAGAATATATAAATATATATATATATATAGTGGTGACACACACACACATATATGTGTGTGTGTGTGTGTGTGTGTGTGTATATATCTGTGCACCAGTGACCGAAGGAAAACAAAGTGAACCAGAGAGGGGAAATTAGGGAGTTGGAATATATTTTTTTTCTATTTTATGGATTTGTCTTAGTACTACACAGCCTTATAACAATGGTAATTCTTTCCACTCCTTGCTCCTTAGAGGGTATAAACTTCTCTAAAGGACCTCTCCCATTTCCTTCCACCAATCTAAACTAGAACTTTTGGATCTCTATGGGAAAAAAAAGTTTAAATAATTTTCTTTAAAGACTCTTTGTTAAGTGACCAGATTAACAAATGTCCAGCCTTTAGCCTTGGGGGCTATTTACATTAGAGAGGAAGAAAAGGGAGTAGCCACCAGCAGGGCTATCATGTAACTCTAGCTATTTGCAATGCCCTTTACATTTGCATCATAAATATCAGCAGCAGATGAGCCACTGATCCTGCACAAGATAAGTCACTGCCCTTCAGCAGGGGCATAAGCGGAACTAGGAACTAGTTCCCTAGTGCTTACAGTGGCTGAGGAGTTGATTATGAATGGCTTGGTTAGGACCGATTCAAGACAAAATTCTGAAGAGGGCAAGGTTATTCTCCCCAGCCTATCTCCTCTCCCAGCTTATCCACACTATAACTGTTTTTAGAGGCCTAATGGCTTTTTTGTTGTGTTCTGTTTTAGTATCTATCTGATAAGAAAGATATTGGCTGACTCGGTTTTAGTTGGATGCTTTTGCAGGGAGGATGAAACATTCCAGATGGAAAAGGGGCCCTATTACAGCCTTTTTTCTCTGTTTGGATTCAGAAATACCTTCTCCAAGGTATCTCTGGACTACTGGCTGACTTAAAAATTGGAAACCTGTAATTGACCGTTCTTCTATATTTTTTCTCGGGACCACTCAAGAACAATTAATTTTTACTTGTATTAAAATGTGTGTGTGTGTGTGTGTGTGTGTGTGTGTGTGTGTGTGTGTTCCCAGGTTTAGAAAGTTTCTACAAGTATTATCTCTAAATATTGATTTTAGTCTGAAATATTCATAGTGTCATTTACTTAATTTCTACCTTTAACTGCTTAAAACTGCTTTCTTCCTGTTTTCATTCTTTCTTTTTAACCCCCTCCTTCTCTTGCCATTTATTCCTCTTTCTAACTTGAATCACAGAGGTAAACACTTTTCATGATAGGCATTTGGAAACCATATCAGTTCCCTTCCAGTTCTGCCCCTGGATGTGAGGAAGAAAGATGCTTTTAAGCATTTGCCAGCCTGGGTCTAAACTTGTGGACACTCTTTTGTGAGAAGCTGAAGCTGCAAATGACAGTAGTAGAATGTGCCTTCAATCAATCTTGGTTCTCTGGTGCCCCGACTGCTATGCACCCAAACAGTAATCAAGGCCACACCCACATCTGTCCCAGTAGTGGTGAAATAAGTAGACAAGGAAGACGCTGCCTTCACCTGAACTTTCCATTTTCTGAGGTTTAGATTAGATCCTGATAGAAAAAATTCTTTTCAAATTAGAACATGTAAGGAAAGATAATAAGAGAACAGAAATGCATTTGGGGAGAGGAAGAAGATGGAGGTTTAAATTGTTGACTTGGTGAACAAGGGAGAAAAAATATGAAGCCACTGGCATTTTAAAGCTTGCAGGCCTTTGATAAAAAAAAATACTAAGCCTCTTTCTGTTTTCTTGACAGTGTACATATGGGAGATGGGAGTGGGAGTGTCAGGGAAGGGTAGATTGGTACGGCCCAGTGAGAGAAGAGTGAAAGGAAGCAGATTCAGGTCAGAGAAATGTTTTGTGAAAAAGAAAGTATGTTACTTCTTCTTTCCACACCCAGTTTTTAAAATGTAGTCAAATCTCTACTTGGAGGGCGGAGGCACAACAAACGGCTGATAAAACCAAACTTGGCTAAACGTGGTACTGAATGGGTATAAAATAAACTTCCTGAGCAACAATTATAATCCACAATTAGAAAAATAATGAATATTCTTGAAAGACATGTAAAATTATAAAAAGAATGCATTTATGATCGTTTAGGAATACTATTCCTTACATAAGTTACTAGACACAAAACTTATTGGTTTAAAAAGTTTTTATTATAGTTATATTGCTTAGTTGACCTCTCACTTCTGGAATCCAAGAAATACACAATAATCCCTTATGGCCTACACAGTTCTCCAAGTGTCAACAGCAGGGTTGGAATACACACACACAGCCTGCTCTCAGGCCTCTTTGACACAATAGCCAGTGACAGCTTCAGTCAAGGTGCTTCTGGAGGAGGGAGGGACATGGCACATCACGAACGAGGCAGCCCCACTTTGTAGTAAACACAACGTGACATCTGTGGCTTCACTGTCAGGTCAAACAAGAGACACCTTCTGGTATGTTTAGAGATTTATGTTTTGATGTATATACACATACCATAGTTTGTCTGTTGGTTGCCTCTATTATTGGAGCACGAACTATAGAAAGATCCCAGCAAAGTGTTTTATATTCTCATATCAAATGGAAAAGGAGAGCCCATGTTCCAATACAGTTAAAACATGCCTCATTAAATAAAGAAAAAGAATTCAGTTCAGGAGGGCTTCTGCGAGGCTTGGCATGGAGCATTTCCCTATTGAATTTGGCTGCCAAACTCTATTTTCTTCTTCATTTTTTAAAGTTTTTCTTCTAGCCAGGTCATATCAAAGGACTAGAATACTAAATGAAAAGCCTTCCTTATAGGCTTAATATGCCATTAATTCAACAAATGTTTATGAAACCAGTCAAACAGCGGTACTTAATAAGCACCAATTATTCACCAAGTAGTGCCCTAGCTGTTGGGTATGTGGGGTGAAAGAGATAACATCCTTGTCCTCAGTGGACGTTTACTGAAGAAAGACAGGCAACAAACAAGAAAACAAGTAAGAAAGTATTACGAGTGCAGTGAAGAAAATAAAAATAGCCTAATGTGACTCATTTGAGCTGAAGCTGAGTGAAAAGGAGGAAGGAGCCTTGAAAAGATTGGGTGGAATCTTTCGAGAAAGAAGAGCAAATGCAAAGACGGTGACATAGAAACCCATTTGGCCGGGGTTCATAGACGTGAAAGAAGACAAGGGTGGCTGGAGGTTCAAATAAGGGGAAAGTGGTTGGAGATGAAGGCAGGGCTGGCAGGATCAAGTGAGAGAACATGTTTATCAAGCTAGATTCAATATAGTAAGCCATTGGCGACTATTGTTTGGGGTTTATTTATTTGTTTTTATTTGTTTTTACCTTTTATTTTGAAGTATTTTCAAAGTTACAGAGATTATGCAAGAATATACAAAGAACACTCATATACCTTCTACCTAGTTTCCCCTATAAATCCATAGTACAACTGTATAAATTAGGAAATTGATATTGATATAAACTTATCAACTAAGAGATCCCACTTAATTTCTACAATTATCCTAATAATATCCTTTATAGAATTTTTTTTTTCCCCCTTTGGTATAGGGTCTAATCAATATAGAATGATGGGTTGCATTTAATTGTCTTCTCTTTAATCTTCTTCAATCTGGAATAGTTCCTCAGTTCTTCCTTGTCTTCTGAGACTAGACATTTTTAAAGATTGCAGGAAAATTATTTTATAGAATACCCTTTAATTTAGATTTCTTTGAGGTCTGTATATGATTAGATTTAGGATATGCCTGTTGGGTAGAAATTTCGCAGAAGTTATACTGTATTCTTCTTAGTATGCCAACAAAAGACACATGATGTTAATTTGTTCCATTTCCAGTGATATTAATTTCAATCAAGGTGGTATCTATGAGATTTCTCCACTGTAAAGAATTATTTTTTACCTTTGTAATAAATTATTTCATGGGGGAAAAGCTTTGAGGCTATATGAATACTTCACTCCTCAATAAACTTTCGCCTCTGGTTTTAGCATCCATTGATGCTTCATGTCTGAATCATTTTCATGATGGTGCTAAGTGGTGATTTCCTAATATCATCATTCCTTCAACTTTTATTAGTTCCATTCGAATGTAAGAAAATTTTCCCCTTTACCCTGTTCATTCATTCGTTCGTTCTTTTATCCGTTTGTTCATTTGTATCTGTGTGGACTCGCACAGATACAAATGGATTCCTATTATATTCGGTGGGTTATAATTGGTCACTTCATTATTTCTTTGGATGCTCAAATTGTCCCAGATTTGACCAGTGGGAACCCTTCAGGATACCTCATTGTCCTTTTGACAGGTCTTCATCATTTTTAAAGCTCTTTTTTACTTTCTGGCCCAAGAAAATGTTCTAGGCTTCTCTCGTGCTTCCCCTCCCTCAGCCTGGGAATTAACCATTTCTCCCCAAAGCCCTAGTTCTTTTTAGTGAAAAATGGTATTTAGAAACCAAGATCTTAATGCTAAATGTGGTCATAGCTATTAGGATGTTATTATTTCTAGTCCCTCTCAGGGTAAGACAGAGATAAGAAATCCATCCATGCATGCATGCATGCATGCACCATACGAATATAACATACACATAACGCACACGTATAACATGTATCTACATCTATTTCTATAATCAGCTAGGTATATATATTTTAAAATACCATTATTTCTTTAGTATCTACAATTCCAGTCAAAACTGCAAGACTCTTTCTAGCCTTCCTTCTTTCCATATTTGTAACTTATTTACTTACTTGCTCATTTCTCCTTTATGTAACCCATCTTTTAACCCCACTACCACTTCCTCAACGTTGGAATGCCCCACCCCAACATGCCAAAAGCACCTCCTCAGCTCTGACTGTCTCCATGGTCCCTGCTCTTCAGGCTCTGCCAGCCATGGCTGTAATAAAGGAAGGAAAAGGAAGAAAACCAATACATATTTTTAATGAAAAAAATAAGGGAAGAGAAGGGAACAAAATAGAAAAAGACTGGAGCTTTTTTCCTTTTTTAAAAATAAAATTTAAAATATACAAAAAATAGAGAGAATGGTGTACTGACCCCTCCCTATCACCTAGCATTGGCAGTCCTTGGTTCCTGACCAGCCTTGTTCAATCAATACCCCTAATCTACTCTCCCTCTCTCTAGATTATCCTGAAACAATCCCAGAAATCATATCATTTCATTTATAAAGATTTCTATATGCATATCAAAAAAAATTTTAACTACAATACTATTATCACACTTTAAAAATTCGGTTGTTTCTTAATATTTTCCAATATCTATGGAGTGTTCAAATTTCCTCAATCATGGCAGGTTTTATGCAGGGAAGGGACATATTCAGGTAAAGATTTTCATAGGACTTCTTTAGCCACTGAATGGAGAATGGGCTTTAAAGGGTAAAGAGGAAAGGCAGGAAGATCTATTGGGGGGGTTGATGATTGCTTTAGCCATAGATGATGGTTACTTGGATTGGGTGTATCATGGGAGATCAGAAGGGGTAAGATGCATATGTGTTTTAGATATAGAGTGAACCAGACTTTTTGACTATATTGGATAGTGATATGAGAAAAAAAATTTGCATGAAAAATGACACCTAAATTTTTGGCTTAAGTAAGTGACTAGCCATTAAATTATATTAATTATCTAGTGCTGTGTAACAGATTACCCCAAACATGATCACATATTATCTCTTGTGGTTTCTGCGAGTCAGGAATTCAGACTGGTCACAGCAGAGATGGCTTGTTTCTGTTCTACGTCTGGAGCCTCAGCTCGAAGGCTCAAAGGCTAGAGGCTGGAACCATTTGAAGGCCCACTCGATGTACACGTGTAATGGTTAATGATGGCTGTCAGCTTAGTCCTTACCTGTGATTGTCAGCTGAAATATGTACATGTGGCCTCTCCACGTGGTCTGAGCTTTTTCACAACATGGAATGTGGCTTCAAAAGGTAAGCATGTTGAGAGAGAGAGACAGTCAAGCAGGGGAACTCTATCTTTTCTATGACCCAGTCTCAGAAGTCACAAGGCATCACTTCTTCAGTACTCCACTGATCAGGGCAGTCACAAACCCTACCCAGAGCCACGGAGAGAAAACACAGTACTCATCTTTCAGTGGGAACAGTGTTGGTCACATTGTAAGAAGAGCATGGGAAATAGGACAAGTATTTTGGTGCAGGTATCTTTATAAAATATAATCTGCCATAGTTGCTATACAGTAAATGGAGACAACTTTGGTAATGATGTTTCGGTGATCATAATAAACCTGTTTTACCAAGCAGCAATGTAGAATAGACATTTGGATACAAAATTTGGAACACACGAGATGTCCAGGTTAGAGAGATAGATTTAGGGGTAATCAAGACATAGATGATATTTTAAAATCATGAGACTGAGTAAAATAACCTCAAGAAAGCGGGGGGTGGGGTGGGGGGAGATAGACTAGAAGGCTAGAGTGTGGTAGAGGACGAGTGGCTATTGACCATGGAGGGGATCAGATGAGTGAGATGTCCTGGAAGCCTAGAGAAGAAGAGTTTCAAGAAGTAGGAAGTAGGGTCACTTTCAAGAAGTATTTTCTATGCTAGGATCTACATTTTTTACAAAATCTCAGATGCTTCATACATAGGGTAAGGTATTCATACAAGGTCCCCCTCTCCAAGTAAATAAGCATTAATGGTAAGGTGTATTAAATGTAACATGGAAAAATACAAGATGCTCTGCAAGTATGTATCAGAAGATTCAGTATAAACTGGGGAACATCATGGAAGTCTTCCAGGAGGAAGTGAAATTTAAGCTGAGACCTGATGGATAAGTGAAAGCCAGTTCAAGATGGAGAAGTTGTCCAGGTCAATAGAACGGCACGTTCAAAGTTTGTGGAAATATGATAGAGAATGAAACCTCAACCAAAGGTGCTGGAGGCATTAAAAATACTGAGAAAGTGTTGAGATTGAGGCTTGAGATATGGACAGGACCTCAAGTGATGAAAAGGTTAGACACTATCCGCAGTGCAAGGGAAGCCCTTGGAGAATTTGCAAGGAGTCATTCCATCAGATTTTTATGTCGAGATCACAGCAGGGAGAATGAATTGAAAAGGATAAGAAACCAATAAGGAGGCTTCAGCAGCAATCCAGGTGAGAAATAGCTCCAGCAATTCCAGTAATTCCACACTATCAGAATATACAACTTGCTGATATTATCATTTTTTTTTAGTCACATCCTCACTGGTCTATCCTTTGGATCCTGTAGTGCATTGTAAAAGCATTCACTTGTTTATGCCATCAGCTCCCTCGCCTTCTTTCCCTCTGTTGAACTTACCTGGTAATACCCTACCCTCGTCATAGTCATGTCCCCCTATTTGATGTATGGACCTGAGTAGTGAAATGTGCCTGGAAAAAAATATATGGTCCTGGATAACTATTCTAAAACTTCTCTCTGCTCAAACCTCCCTCCATATTCTCATTCTCTACTAATGACCTTTATTTTCTATTTTACTGAGGAAACAAATGATCAAATGATAGTTTCTGGACTTTGAGGACATTATGTTAAATGAAATAAGCCAGTCACAAAAAGACAAATACTGTATGATTCCATGTATGTGAGATATCTAAAGTAGTCAAAGTCATCAAAACAGAAAGTAGGTTGGCAGTTTCCAGGGGCCGAAGGGAGGAGGCAATGGGAGTTGTTCCATGAGTACAGAGTTTCAGTTTTGCAAGATGAAAATGTTCTGGAGATCTGATGCCCAATAATGTGAATATATGTAACACTACTGAACTGTACACTTAGAAATGGTTAAGATGGTAAATTTCGTTATGTGTTTTTACCACAATTAAAAAAAATCTTTCAGTGCGCACTCTGGTCTGTTCTCAGCTAGGTGCACCACACTCACCCCAGGTCTCCTGTCCCCACCACTGCCTCCCCACCTGGCCATGGGGTCCCACATCCTTTCATATTCAAGCAGAGGTGCCAATGAAAACAAACCAGGGATGTCTGCACAGAGTTACTGCCCTAATAAAACCCCAAGGAAGGTAAGTGGACATGTCTAGCATAGCGTCTTAGAGATCTTAAAGAGTGTAGCCCAGAACTGCAGCAGAAGTTGCTGAGTGGGACCATCACCACGGAGAAGCTGACGGGATTCCTGAATAAGTCTGTGGACAATACAGAATGGAACACCCAAAGGAGGGCTGGCCCAGTACGGCATATGGAGTACCGAAGATCAGCATCGCCGACCAGAATCTGTGCCAGGAAACTGAGTGAGCAGAGGAAAGGTGACATGCATGTTGCCTGTCAGGGTCAGTGAGAACTGACCTGGCAGGATCCAATGCCACCGAGGCCTGGAAGAAAGAGCAGAGACCCAAATATTTGACCCTTTTGCCCCCAAATATTGAGGGGCCTCAGGGACAGTTTGGGAGATCAATTTAATGTTGAGCTGGACTCACGGCTCTATTTGCAGGCACCATTTTGGTGTCTGTCCTGACTCAACCAAAAATATTCCTACAGAGCACTCACTCTGTGTAGCCTACTAATTCTATGAAGTCTTTTGTGATTTAT
Organism: Pteropus medius; assembly: GCF_902729225.1. Lineage (NCBI taxonomy): Eukaryota > Metazoa > Chordata > Mammalia > Chiroptera > Pteropodidae > Pteropus > Pteropus medius. Next base: position 3,895,265 of record NW_024349519.1, on the reverse strand, counting down.
TCCATGAAAATCTATGGCAGAGTACGGGTAAATGTGTAATTGCTGAAAATAATGAATGAAAATCAACATAAAAATAAGTAATTCTTTATAAATACCTATTTGTATGGATTGTTTACCTGCTGAAACAGCTCCATCTCAGAAGTATAATACACCCTTTAAAAGTTCAGTCAAGGGACAGTACAGCCCATGGGTTGACAAAGTTTCTGTAAGGGGTCAGATAGTACATATTTTCAGATTTGCAGGTCATACAGTCTCAGTAAATGAGACAAAAGAAGCCAAGAAGGCTTAGATAATTCTGTGAGATGACTACAGTTATAAAAACATGCTCCTTCTGTTGATTATAAATATATCTAGCGATGTTCTAGAAAAGGAGATTTTACTTTACTTTCACTCACAAAATTATTTGTGAGTCAAATGCTAGTGAAAATGAAGGCCGTATGGCAAGTCAAGCACAATGGGGAATCATACTTTGATGTGGTTTGTTCACTTCCCTCATCCACTGCTCTAGTTATTGTAGGAAGTTATTTCTAATCTCTTTGTAAGTGTGAGACCCTCGCGTCGTTTTTTCCCTGACCTCAGCTGGCTTTGCAAAGTGTTATATATTTTAAAAGTGGAATTAAAATCAAAATAACTTTGAGATTGTGTTATAGAAATCCATGCCGCCCTCTTTTTCAGCCGACTCCCCACCAACCCGCCCCAGCAATGCCTTAGATTTTATAATATTGAACTGGACAAGTGAACATTTTGGGGGAATTTGATATTTTCCATCTTGTATGGCAATTGAGGACCAGCTAATGACAAAGCTCAATTTTGGCCTCCACTCAATTTTGTAAACAAGAAAACAAAACACCAAATAGGAAAGTCTCTTTTTTAAAAAAGCATCCTGCCCACTGCTAACCTAGCTATCCTGACACTGGCTCTAATCTAATCCAGCAGTGTAGGTAGTTCTAATCCTAATTTTTTGCCATGATCCTTCTGCCAACGCAAGAAAGTAAAGCAGCCCTGCATCAGAGCGTTGGTGACTACCATCAGAAGAGGCACTTTATTCACTTTATTTCAAACTCTTCAAGTAGAGTTTGTTTGTCAATCTTCCCTAGCAAAACAGAAACAGAAACTTTAACTCTGAAAATTCAGTAACCAAAAATTTATCTGGATTAGTTAATTGCTTTCAAGCAGGTCTACAGGTAATCTGTTCTAAATTCTTCCTTTAAAAAGAAATTTGGATCTCAAGTTTCTGCCTTCACATTATTAGAACCCTCTTTCTTCAGAATCCGGGTTAACATAGAATCTGAGATGAATGCCCACATCGAAGACCACTTTCCCATTTTATTTACTCATACAAAAGATGAGTCTTGGAGAATGACAATAAATCAAAATGTAAACTGGAAAATCAGCTAAAATCTGAGTTATCTTTTTACTGAAGCAAATCAACCCAACCCTGGTAGTAACCCAATAAATTCATTTGTTTTTTTTTTTTCTCAATATATAGAGAACAGAAGAAGAAGGAGTTTGCTTTCATCAGGAAGGTACAGCAGGAATCTTTTTGAGGATTCTAAACTGAAACATCATTTTCATGGAGTGGGCAGACCAATGAGCTTTTAAATCCTAGCCTTGCTGCCTGTGTATATACTATTGGTTATTGAGCCCCGTTCTTTTACCCACAGAGGCAATATTATGAAGTAGTTAGAGGCACAGACTCTGGAGTCAGACTGCTCAGGTTCAAACTCTAACTTGATGGAAAGACCTGGTATTTGTCATGTAGCCTAGTGATCAAACTTAGCACCAATAATGGGGGTATAATCTGCCAGTGTACACTTCCTGCTGTAACACCACATGAAAAACACAGCATCATCTGTGATGGATTTTTGCCAAAAATCGTTTAACTTGAATCTAATTAAGGCTCTGATTTAATGTCCAGTTTACAGGAAATACAAGACATTGAACAACAGTATTAGGGGGAAAATGTTATCCACAACCGTTCTGATCTCTTAAAAAAGGCAAAGTCATTGGGGAAAAAGTTGAGAAATATAGTCCGATTGGTTGCTTGTATGAAAAGCCCTGGCCATTAAAGACTCAGGCTTGAAATGGACTGGGTATTAGTTGGTATGAGGGAAATATTCTTAAATTTCTTAGATGTGCATATGTAATTTATGTAGGGATGACATGTCATGAGGTCTGCCATATTAGCATTGTTCAAAGAAATATATACAGAGAAACAAACAGATAAATCAAATATCACAAAATATTCATAATTGTTTGAAGCTTGGCAGTGAATATATATGTCTCTCTCACACTATTCTTTCAACTCTTACATATGTCTGGAAGTTTTAAAATAAACATTTAGAGAGGAGAATAGCTTCCACAGGTCCTACCAATACATTTTCCAGGGTACCTGCACCTATATCCATATACTATATCTTCCCTCTGGTTTTCTTGATGGGAAATTTACTCTGCTTTGTATGGCCAGTATCTCCATGGTGTACTGGAGCTCGTCACTTTCACTTACCCAACGATATTATGACAGCAATGTTCCCTTCTCTCTCCCACATTATAACCTTTCCTTTTCTTGGCCCCACATACCCTATTACCTACTACTGCATTTATCCACTACCCTTACCAGAAAAACTCAATTCAATTCAATAAATATTTATTGAGTGCCTACTATGTGCTGAGGATATGGTAATGAACAAAAGACAAAAGCACTGCTCTCTTGGAACTCATTTTTCTTGGGGAAGAGAGATAATAAACAGAATAAGTAAACAAATGATGTAGTATGTAAGGGCGGGGCTAGGTGATAAGGAGAAAATCAGGCAAAATAAGAGCAATGGGGAGTGCATGTGTAGGAGTGTCTAGGGTTGCTGACAACCTGTATGGAACCTTGTACGGACAGATCCTTGCACCAAGTCACTTACTCTGACAAGTGCTAGATTTCAGACCTCATTTTATTCCTCTTGACTGGCACCTGTGTAGAGTAAACATCTTGCACAACCATATGAGGTGACTGGAAATTTGCAGCTCAAATAGCGTGGCTTTGCAAATACCTTAGGTTTTCCTGTAGTTAGAATGGAGAGCTGTTGATACTTAGAGTGGAGAGTAATATGATCTGACTTATGGTTTAAAAACTTTGGCCACCATGTTGAGGATGAACTGTAGAAGGACAAAGGTGGAAGCAGGAAAACCAGATAGGAAAATAATCCAAGTGAGAGATGATGATGTCACAGATGATATGTTAGTGGCGAAGCTGGCGTGTAGTAGTCCAATTCTAGATATATTTTTTAATAGACTTTAAAGGATATGCTGATGGGGTGGATAGGGTGGACATAAGAAGAAGAGGTGTCAAAGATGGCTCCAGGGTTTGGGGTCTGAGCAATCAAAAGGATGGAGTTTTGATTATTTGAAATGAAAAGATTATGAGTAGACCAGGGTTTGGAAAGAAGGTCAGCAGTTCAGTTTTGGATGTTAAATTTTAGCTGCCTATTAGAATCTAAGTGGAGATGGATACATACGTTCTTGGGTCTCAGAGAGTTTCAAGTCTCCTCAAAAGAGTTGCCCATAGTTATTGTTACCACTTCCTCTTCCTCCATTCTCCTGTGAATATGTGGTTTAGTAAAAAATATATTCTATCTTTGTCCCCAGTTCCTGAGACAAACCTCCTCAAACCCTCGGAATTTTCTGAGTAATAGGAATATCTTTCGTCCTTCATAAGTAGCCCCTTTTGAGCTTATGCTAATGAGGTGATTTAGGTGGTGTATTTAGGGTGGTGCTCCTAGATAGGCTCAGGATGGCTGGTCACCAAGTGATTAGAGGGTTGGAACTTTCAGCCCACTGACTTCTGAGAAGGGGAAAGCAGATTAAGCTCTATAAAAAACTCTTGAACAGCAAGATTTGATGCGCTTCTGGGTTGATGAACACATCCACATGCAGAGAGGGTGGTGCATCCCAGTTCCATGGGAACCAGAGCTTCTGCACTCAGGGCCCTTCTGGATCTCCCACTGTGTACCTCTTCATCTGTATCTTTTATAAATTCCATTATAATAAACTGGTAAACATAAGTAACTGTTTCTCTAGTCCCATGCGCTGCTCTAACAAATCAATCAAACCTGAGCTGGGGTCGTGGGACTCTCCAGTCTACAACCAATTGGTCAGAAGCACAGGTGAGTCTGTACTTGTGACTGGTGTCTGAAGTGGTGGAGCTGGTGCAGTTTCGTGGGGCTGAGCTCTTAATCTGGGGAATCTGATGCTATCTCGAGGCAGATAGTGTAGAATTTAATTAATTGTAGGACACTCAGTGTTCGCGGACAATTGGAGAATTGCTTGGTTGAGTTGGAAAAAACATAATGGAGAACCCATTCCAGACTTTTGTCCCCTGCCACCCCTCTGAAACTGCTGAAGTCACCAATGACCTCCCATTGCTAAATACAATGGCCATTTCTCTTCATAATTGAAGAAAACTACTTTAGCTACCGGAAAATTTGAAGTCTCTACTAAGTCACCTTATCTGATTCATTTGTCACAACACATCATTTCCTCCTTTTTTGAAAACATTTTAACTTCACCTTTTTCTATTGTTCTTCATTCGGGACTGGACACTCCTTCCTTCTCAGCCTTCTTTGCTGGTTTTTCCTTATTTTCCCCATGCTCAGTTCTTGGACCTTATCTCTTTATATAGATTAACCTTCCCAGCAGTCTTCTCCTGTGCTAAGTTTATTATCTCTCCTGTGCAGAGCTCTCCTCCAAACTCTAGACTTACGACTACTGGACATTTCCACATGGATGTCTAATCCCAAATTCAAATTTACAGGTCCAGAAACCAAACACCCCTTACTCTCCCATAGTCTCCCTTGCCTCAAAAACAGCAACTCTGTTCTTCTAGTTGCTCAGGTCAAAACCTTGGAGTCATCCTTAACTCCCTTTTGTTCTCATACCCATGTCCAATGCATCAGAAACTCTTTTCTCAAAACATATCTGTTACCCACATCTACTACTACCACTCTGGTTCAAGACCACCATCTCTTTTCTAAAAGAAAGAATGAGTCTCCTAACTGGCCTCCCTGCTTCTAGACTTGTTCTTCTACAGTCTAGTCTATTTTTCATAAAGCATTTGGGAAGATCCATTTAAAATATAAGTTATGCCACCCATTTATTCAGAACTTTCCACAGCCTTTCCATATTATTCAGAATAAAAGCCCAAGTCCTTCTGATGGCTCAAAGTGATCTGCAGCACTCCCCCTCCCCCACCAACCCCAATGTCCTACCACTCTCCTTGTCTTCTGTCACTAGGCCACAATCACCACGGCCTCTATGCTTTTCTTGAAGACATTAAGCATGTTTGTCCTAAGGCATTTGCACTTATATTTCCCTCTCCTTAAAACTCTGTTCCCTCAGGGACTTACATGTCTTATCTCCTCACTACCTTCAGTTCTCTGCTAACTTGTCACCTTATCTGAGAGGCTTTTCCTAACCTCTCTGCGTAAAGTTCCTCTCCCAACCATCGGTCTCTATCGCTCCTGCCCTGTTTCATTTTTTTCTCACTAGTGCCCATTACTTCTAACACGTACTTATTTGTTCATCTCTATCCACTAGAATGGAAAGTCATAGGGCAGGGATGCTATTGTCTATCTTTGCTTTTGGTTTCACTGTTGAATCTCCAATACCCAGATTAGTGGCCAGCATCTAGTTAGTTCTCAGTAACTAAAAATAAAAAAATGATGATGATGTTAAAGAACAAAATTCAACTGAATAAATTTGAAGATCTAATTGGCTTTATTAATCGGGCAGCATCCCTAGCAACTAGAAGCGTGCTCCAAAGAGTTGTATAAAGTGGGAGGTTTTTATAGGCAGAAAGAAATGGAACAAGAAAGTTAAAAGAGTGGGTTATTTCAGACAAAGTCACCTTCCCTTAAGGGAAGGCAGGAGGTCTTATCAGGCAGGATACCTAACTAATGTGGACCAGGAAATTCCAGATTGATCAGTTTAAAATTTCACTCCTGGGAGAGAGACTGACACTGCAATTAGGTTAGTTATTACATTTCGGTTTGGTGCTATGGCTTAGCAAGAGTGACCCCATTTTGCCCTGTTGTTTCTTTTCTTTCTTTCTTTTTTTTTTTTTTTAACAGTAGTATGTATCAGAACCGGACAGTGAAGATGTGTGGCAGCCAGACTCCAAGATGGCTCCCAAAGATCCCTGCCTCTGGTGTTCATGCTCTTGTATAAGTTCCTCCCATAGTGAGTAGAACTGACTGACCTGTGTGACCAATGGCAGAAATGACATTTGTGACTTCCAAGTCTAAGTTGCAAAGGATGTTGCTTCTGCCTACTCACCCTCTTGGATTGCCTCTTGCAAGGAAAGTTAGCATCATGTCCTAAGGATGCTCAAGCAGGCGGCCAGGCCCATGAGGAAGGAGTGGTACTCCTGCTGATAAGCAGCACCACTTGAGAGTGAACTAAGGAGCAGATCTCAAACCTGCAAAGCTTTCGGGTGACTGCAGCCCTGGCCAATATCTTGACTATAACTTCAAGAGAATGCAGACCAGACCCCTTGACTATGCTGCTCCCAAATTCCTGACCCACAAAAACTGTATGATATGATACATGTTTGTTGTTGCTACAAGCTTCTAAATTTGGAGGTAATCACTGTTGTCTCCTCAAGACTTTTGCATTTGCTTTTTTTTTCCTGCCTAAGACTCTAAATGAAAATACAGGATCCTTTGTTCAAAGAGCACATGAAGTCCACCAGCTGCCAGGTCCCCCTCTCGCCAGTTGTAGGACTGAGAGACCATGCTCTGGCTCAGGGTGGGGAAGTTGAGCCAGGTATCTCCTCATCCCACGGACTCTGTGCACAAACTACATTGGAGGGACAACCTCCGAGAGATTGCAACTTCCCTAATAGGATATACTCAAACAGGTGGTGGACAAGAGGGCCATCCCCACTGAGTCACCCACTGGGTACACTGTGGCACTGCCAGTCCAGAGCAGGGAAAGCTGCCACTATTCCCCACCCTAAGACACCATAGGTGCATACACATGACCCTGACCTTCCCTGTGCCCTTGCCTAGGTCCCCCCTGGTTCTGGTGGTCCTGGTCCTGAGTGTGGCGAAGGGGAAGTTGAACAGTGCTGAGGTGCCAGGGAACAGCGGGGAGCTGGCACTAAGAACCTATCCCATGAGGTAGGACTGCATGTGAACTCAAGCACGCGCCATTGTCTCTTTGAATTTTACTTACAAAACAAAAATTCAAAGATAAAATCATTAAGAATTTTAAGCTGACAACCACAGAACATTAAAACATCAAGCATTAAGCCCTTTTACATGCAGGACCCTGTGTGAATGAACTCTTTGTATGCCCATGAAACTGGCCTTGCTTGGAATAGAGAGTAAAGTTATGAGACTGAATGAGTTCAATAGGGAGATGAGAGGAAAAGAGGCCTGAGGACCAAAGCCAGAGAAGCACCAAGCTTTAAAGGATGGGCATAGAAAGAGCATACAGTGGCTAGACAAAGGTTGTGACTAATCAGAAGACCAATAAAGGAGAAAATACTTGGTCCATAATCTCTGACTTGGGAAGCTTCGCAAACCCAGTAACCGGGCCACGTATCGTTAGGCACATTTTATTTCACCAACTATTCGTGATATAGATGGTAATTTTTCAGGGTCATAGGTGTGGTTCTTATATAGGCCTCTTACCTTGATTATTTTTGAACCATATATTACTCAGTTTTAAAAAATGCATGAGAGAAGTTATGATATAAAATGGAATAAATGAAATAATGGAGTTTACTAATAATAGACTCACAGCTAACCGAAATAAATAATTCATTTCTCTTCCAGCCAAAATCACCTTTACATATAAAGCCAGCAATGTCTCTCTGCGACATTTACCAAGCAAGAAAAATGTGAACTCTAAAATCTGTGAAGAATTTCAGTTGATTCATTGAACCTGTTGCAAATCAACCACAGGAGTTTTCTAACTACTAATTAACTGTAAGCGAAGTCGTAGGCCATAAAAACCAGACTATTTGGTGAGAGAAGTGGGGCAGGGAGGTGATGAGACTTTGAGAGTTTAGAATTGCCGGGAGGAGAAAGTGTTCCTTTTTTTTTTTTTAATATTCATAAATGTCTCTAGAGAAGGTTTATAAAGTGGCTAAGAGCACAGATTCTGGAACAAGCTGCTTGGGTTTGAGTCCCAGCCCGGCCACTTACTCCTGGTGTGATTTTGGTCATGTTGCCCTGTGCCTGAGTAAAAGAGTGGTACCGACTCCCGGAGTTGTTATGAAAATTAAACGACTAACTGTAAAACATTTAGAACTGTGCCTAGCACATAAAAGGCAGTGGATACACACTTGTTAATGAAAACTGTGAAAACTGACCATGTAACCAAAATACCTCTGGAATATTTATTTCAGTAGGTCCCATACACTTTGGAGAGTTCACTAAAATAAAATGTTTTCTCATTTTTTTCTTCTGTATTCTTCCATCTTTTCTCACCCCACCCATCTTCAGAGTACTGTAGTGTTTTTTCTTTATACTGAAAACAATTCTCTTTTTTTAAAAAAGGCCTCTTAAGAAGTATAGTATTTCCTGGATATTTTCTTAAAAGTAATTTCCCATGTCTTATGCATATTCATGGCTGTTCTCTCACTTACAATTGGTCTCATCGTTTTATTTTTCATATATAAAAACATAAAAAATATGTGCATGGGAGAATAAAATGCACAGTAGCATTAGTGTTATAATAGTTATCGTAATTGTCAATAATTATGGTACTTCAATGGAAAAAGTATAAAAAATTTCAATGAGAAGTGTGAGACAATGAATATAACTAGGATTTCAAATATAGCCCTTTTGAGAAGTCAAAACTTTACCTATCTGAATTCACCAGCTTCTTTGAAAAAAGTTCTGCAGACTCGCGATCCTAGAAACCTGCAGTTCAAACTACCCCACGTATGTTCAAAGTAGAAATCCCTTTGGGTTTTTCTTATTGTTCCCCTTCGTCTCCAAGAATGCATTCTTTTACTCTGTTCCTCAATTTTATTTCAGTACTTTCTGTGTTTCCTCGGGTTTTATAGTTTTTTCACGCTGCTGTAGAGTTTACATCTAACCAGAGTGGAGGTGTTCAGCTTCTTTTGCCTTTTTGACACGTAGGACTAAGCGTTTCAAGGTCCAGCAGGGCTGCATACTTGCGATCGTCTTCGACCACTCCCTGTGTGTGTTCAGCACGAGGGGGTAGGGGGCGCTTTTCTCTCCTCCTAACCTCACTTTCTGCGGAAAAGCGCCTACGTTTTGTGAACGTGTTTCTTTAGATCTCGCTCTCTTTATCTTTTTCTCTTCTTCTGTTGCTTATTCTACACGTGTTTTGCCTCTTTTCTACGTAATACCCTTCTCTCCTTCCCCAACAGAACACACGTCCCCCCGTTGGAGTCAAGAGTAATAGAGACATTGAGACGTTGAGATCCTCCATTGGCTCCACGTCGCCTTTAAGCACTGTTCAAACGGGCTCGCCTTCAGCTTCTTCACGTGAGCTGTCCGCAGCGTTTCCCCCTCTCCAGTAGCAGATGTCAGAGAAAGCAAGCGCCACGACGTGTCCATATATGACCTTAGAACAGAAAGCTGCCTCGTCTGGAGGCAAAGTTTGGGGGAGCCCTGTCCACTCCCACCCTCGCGCGCTCTCGCCTCCCCCTTCTGCGAGGTCACTCGCGTGCAGAACGCGAGCACCAACTACTCGCCCTCCGCTCCCGACTTCCTTCTGAGCGCCAAATAAATCGGGAGAAGCTCAGTCATCCGCAGCCTCGCCTCGCACTGGGCATGCTCAGTGGCCCGGCCCCGCTCGGCTGGCGAGTGGTAGCCTTGGGCGCTGGGCTCGGGTCGGCGGCAGCCTCTGCTCGGCTTCCCGCAGCCCGCGCTGGGCGCAGCGGCTCCTGAGCCCCGAGGGAGACTCGGCCCGCGGTCCCCGCACGGCGCCAGGCCCGCGGGAGCCGTGCGGTTCTGGAACCCGGGAGCCCCAACTTCGTGCCAACTTCGGAGCCGCCTTCTGGGGAGCCACGCAAATGATGACCAGGGACGTTTTGTTAGAAATGGAGCAGGAGGAGGACGACGACGAGGATGGAGATATCGGTGAGTAAGGGGTTCCCCAGGGTGGGCCTGCGCGTCGGCCCCCGAAAGCCGGAGCGCACGAGGAAGGAAGTTGAGGACTGCGCGTGGGCGCTGCATCCACTGCGGGGGAGGTTTGCGGAGACCCTGGGCCACCCCGAGCAGCGCGGGCGGGCTCCGGGGCCGGGGAGAAGGAAGCCGGCACCGCCGTCCGGGGGCCCGCAATGCGGTCGCCTCGTGCCGCCGACCTGGGTCGCCTCCCCGCTCAGCAGGCGGCGGCCGGCGGCCCCCGGGAAGGCGGGGAAGGCGCGGGGCACGCAGGGACCCGAGAGCAGATTCTGGATGGGGAGGGGACGCAGCCCCTGAACAGTCACGGGAGACTTGGAGACGCCTTGTCTCGCGGAAGTCTTAGAAACAACGTCTTTTGAGTCATTTCCTCCCCCTTCGAACTAGCTCTGGAGAATCTGGAGAGCGGGCGGGGGCGGCGAGCCCGTAGGCGGGGCTGGGAGGAGCCTGCCGGGCTTGGACAGCCGGCTGCGACCCACCTGAAACCTTTTTAAGGGGAGTGTGTGCACGGCTCTGGGAGGGAGTGTTGGGGCTGTGTGGGGCTGCCGGGGGAACTGATTTGTGGGCTCGGGGCGCCGGCCAGCAGCCCTTTCTTACCCGCAGAGCTCGTGGGGGAAGTGATCGGAGAAGGAAGCCTTGAGGTGGGATGGACCGCAAGCATTTCCTAATTGTCCAAAAGTCCTCTGGATCTTGAGGGGCGGAGGACGAGACTGGGGTACCTCATTCCTAATTAGAGTTAAAAATACAAGCAAGTTGTAAACGGAACGGTGAGAGACGTGTTTAAGAGTAAAAGAGCAAAAGGGGTGGGAGGAGATGAAGAACCGGAAAGCAGTTGGAGGACTAGAGAGAAAATCAGGTCCCTAAGAGAACGCTGTTGGGGAACGATGACATGTTGGGTCTCTCCAGAAGACTGGCAATTAAATTACCACGCTGGTCTGTTCAGCAGACTCCGCCTCAGTTTCCTGGATGACAGATCACTTTAAAACAACAGTTCCTGCTCATGTCCTAAAGCCTTATTCTTTAATAACTTTAGAAGTAACTTAATTTTACTAGTTAGGTGTGGTTTTTTTTTTTCTTTCACATTCTAGGCACTGCTTATTGAGTTTTTCCATCTCTATTGAGATATAGTTGAAATACGACGTTATGTAAGTTTAAGGTGTACAACATGTTGATTTGATACATTTATATATTGCAAAATGATTACCACCATAGCCTTAGCTAACATCTCCATCACGTAACATAATTACCATTTCTTTTTTGTGGTTAGAACATTTGTTACTATCTGTTAGCAACTTTAAAGTATGTGACACAATATTATTATTATCACTATGCTGTACATTATATCTCCAGAATTTATTCATCTTATAACTGGAATTTTGTACCCTCTGACCAACATATTTCAATCCCCCCTCCCCACCCTCCATTCTGTTTCTGAGTTCAGTTCTTTTATATTTCACATATAAGTGATACACAGTATCTGTCTTTAGTTTATTTCACTTAGCATAATGCACTCAGATTCCATCCATGGTGTCACAAATGTGTGTATACATATGTGTGTGCATGCACACATATAATACATGTGTATGTATATACACACATATACCACGTCTTCATCCATTCATCTGAGTTAGACAATTGAATTGTTTATATCTTGGCTATTGTAGTCACTGCTCACTTAAATTCAGAAAATTTGATAATTTCCTTGTTGACCAGGGACAAATTGAATAGAAGGGATTATACTCCGTGGTTTAGCTTTACTTGTCATTCGAGAATTGATTAGGTATCTATCCTTATGGAGGGAGCAAATAGTGTTTTTCATACGAGGAAACTGAAGCTCACAGGTTGATCTGCCTAGCTTCTCACACAACAAGTTAAGGTTTAAACCCAGGTTTTCTGACTTGCAAGATCTGCACAGATTAATGTTCTTTCCACCTGGTGACTGGCTGTCAGATGTATGTAATGCTATTTGGCAGCTTTTAGTAATAAATTATGATTATGTAAAAATATAAATTATAGAAGCAAACTTTAAAAAGTTATGATAAAATTAGCAGTCTATTTTTTAGGAAAATACTCTTGTCTGCTATGGTGAGGTGTCACTGTTTATACTGAGTATGGCAAATAAATAAGGCTAAAAACCCAAATGGAAATTAAACAAGACACTCTGAGCTTTGTTTGTTCTCTTCTGCCATCAGTAGATCTCAGTTTAGAAAGAAAACTAACTTCGTCTAGTCTGTGTTTACATGATGAGGCATCATAAAATTCATCTTAAGTGTGTGGCAATAGGCTCTTTTTATTTTTAATTACAGGTGTAATCTTTGCTGGTTCTTTCAAGTCAAATAGTGTAGATATATTTAATAAAAACTTAAATATCTCTACTTCTTCATCTCACCCTCCATAGGCTACTGATATGACTGGTGTGTATAGGGGTCAGTTCAACATATTTTATGTCAGACAACAAATATAATTTAAATATGTCTGAACAATTTTTGATTATGTAAATTTAATGTGGGTTGCAGTGATTTTATATCAAGAGAAAATGTTTCCATGCCAATGGTAAGTTTATGTCACTGTAAAATAATAAGCCTTTTAAAAGGTTACCAGAAGTAGGCTAATGGTATACAGTCTTTTACGAAATAATTATAATTTCCAACTATGGGAGAGGAGACTGGTGAAATGAAGATTGTAATTTTAACCTCTGTCTCTCATTTTGTAATGTAAGCCTGTCTGAGTTAGAGCAGATGACTAATATATTTCTCCTAGTACTCGATTGCCACTACGAATAGTTCTGGAGTAATTTAAAAACCACGCAGATACTGAAGATTTCTGTGAAATCTCTCTATAACTATTAACTATAATTCAGAGCAGGAGAGTTATGACATAAGTTTCTGGGTAAAATATCTATCAGTTGATTTGCAAGAGACAAAAAGAAAAACTAAACTGCATGTGTTCCCTGGTTTACGTACATATATGGAAGTGTGTCCTCTACTAGACTGGGATTTGGGACTGTTTTTCTTTTTGCAAAAGGCCATTTCTTTTCTCCATCAGCTTTAATAACCAACCAGAGAAGTTACATCCAGGTAGTAGTGGCAGGAAATATTTGGCCTGCAGCCCTGTTGCACTGGTGCTGGTGGACATCACATGTCGAGGCAGATTCTGTATTTCTGATTTGCAGAAGAGGGTCCTTAGCTGCCTTGCCTCCAGGAGCATCCGCAAACCCCAGTTAATCAGTGAATTGAATTCAACATCTCTTATTGATGTAGAAAGTGATAGAAACATCTTTTGTAGCCAGAATGTAGCTGTTATATTTAGTATGTTGTTTTATGTTGTTTCTTGCATTTCTATGGTTCAGACTTTACTGAGGGAGGACAGGTGTTCTCAAAAAAGAAGGGAGTTACAGAAACAAGTCAGTTAGTTCAGGCAAAATGTTTTCAGTTTAGATGGTTGGTTGCTTTGGGTTCCCCGTCTGTTTATGGTAGAGTTTTCTCTCTGATCACCACAGCTAATAGTCATGTCACTGGAGTGGAGGGGCAGAGGCCCATTACCTCTGAGAGAGAATGGTGCAGCTGTACCTCTCAATTGTTTCTATTGGCTCCCTTTTCACTGTTTTCTCACAGTCTTTACTCCCTTACTACCTACTTCATGTTTAATCACCTGCAAATCTGATCCTAGCCCCAGTTTTGTTTCATCAACATTAATTGAGCAAAGCTGCTGTGCTAGGTGCAGGATTATGTGCTGGGCTGGGTGCTGAGAGTCTAAAATTGAGTAAGATGTACCCCTTGGGCATGGAGAGGTAGGTTCCAGGGGATCAGAAGTTTGCAGGAAGTGCCATTATTGAGGTATGTATACAACCATGAGAGGAGAATGGGAGACAGGTTCACAGAAGGGATTGTTGGGCCTGATGTTGAAGGACCAGGCAGGTACAGTGGCATAGAGGTCAGAAGAGTCTGGAGTTTCAGGTAGTTGCCAGTAGTTGGAGGGAGCAGTCAGAAGGCTGGGAAGGCAGGGAGAGGTTACACCATGAAGAATCCTCTGCATGTTTTAAGGATTTTACTGTGCACATGATTTAGAACTCCTGAAAGATTTAAAGGAAAGAATTGATAGGATTGAATTTGCTGAATTTGCTTTTGGAAAGATTTCTCTGACAGCATGTTGAAAAAATGTGTTGGAGAGGGGAGATGGTAGAGATAAGCCCAGTAGTCAAGTTCAGAAATACCTGCAGTAGCCCCTAGGAACAGAGACAAGTGACTCTGAGAGCTTATGAAAGGGGCAGCATCTATCGGGTCCCAGAGATTGACTGCTCCCGGCAAGCAGACAGGAAGGAGTCTGGGATAACTCTGACTTGAGGTGAGTGATTAGGTGGAAAGTGGTGGTGGGAGGAGAACAGGTTTGTAGGATGGGAGAATTTTCTATTCTTCCAACAAGTCTTAAACTTTTCTCCTCTGCTTTGGCTCAGACTATTCCCCTTCCTGGTAATACCGAACGCACTTTCTTTTCTCTCCTTCCAAGCCTGTCACAAACCCAGAAAACTATTGCTGATCCTCCTAGCCCAAAGTGCCCACCAGTGCATTCTCGCACCTCTTATTTTTCTGTTCTATCTATTTAGCATTCACCTGGTATTTTGTCTTTGTTGTTTATTATCTTTGCACTAATTATCTCCACAACTAGAGTGTAAATTTCTTGGGACTGGGACTAGGTCTTTCGGGTTTTCTAGAGATCATACAAAATATCCCAAATGTTGTATATGTTCTATTGTTATAATTTAAACAAATCCTCTTTCTCACGGTCCACTAAAATGTAAGTTCCCTGAAGGTAGGTGTTTCGTGCTCTTTGTGTTCTAAATTAAGTCCCTAGTGCCTAGAATGGTGCTTGATATTCAGTAGAAGCCAAGCAAATCATTGTTGAAAGAATGAGTAAATAAATTACTCTTTAAGTAATTTGGTTAACATAATGCTAAGTGCTTTTATTGGCCCTAGTAGAATTCTCTTTTATGGCATTTGAGATTTCCTCAGTCATCTGTTATAAATATGTTGATTGTACATTCTCTATCAGCTTCTCAGCTAGATTCCAGAGTCCCTGACCCCTCAGTCTACTATCTATCTAGGAAGGAGGCAGATATATGAATAGCTAATTGCAGTAATCTGTGATAAATGCTTTCATCAAGACATGTACCAGGGTCAGTTTGTGTTACCATGTACCAGGGTCAGTTTGTGTTACCATATAACCTTGCTTAGGGGAATCCAAGATATCTTTACAGAGGCATTTCCTGAGCCAGCCCTAGAAAGGATGAGAAGATAAGTGCAGGAATGTGGCTAAGAAGGAGGTGTACTGAGTATTCCTAAATAGGCCATGATTTCTCAAACAATATATTCTTTTTCTTCTATCAGGAGGATGACAGATGAAAAGCAAAAACAAAAAACCAAAAAAAACCCAGACTGTCCTTAAAGTGTTTCTCTTTGAGCATAGTCAGTTTTGCCCTTTTTGGTAAACGTTTTGTTATGTTCAGTTTCAAATCCACAGTCATGATTTATCTCCCACATTCTAACTCTCAAGTCAAATAATTGCTTTCCAAAAGATTCCCCAGTCTCTTATAATTCTCATTGTTCTTTGAATCTGACACAAAGTCAGCTCTAAAGGAGTTCCACACACCCCTTTCATTTTTCTCAAGTGGTTGCAACAGTCACTTGTGTTAATTACTGTACTTTTTTTTTTTTTTTTTTTGCTTATAGAAACCAAGAAATTCAGACCAAAAGCACAGTCTAACTTTAAGTTAGAGGATAGTTTTGAACTCCCATTGTGGTATTTATAGCAGGTTAGATTAAAATGATTATATTTTAATGAAAGTTTCAACTCTAGCTATTTAGCTTTTCTTCTGTTATCATACTTCTGAGTTTTGTATTCTAGCCAACTGAATACATCTTAACAAAAAGTTTATAGTCTGGGAGAGTCAATAAGCACTATCTGTTGACCTTTGTGCCCCACAGCCTGCATATCATAGTGCTTTTCACATAGTAGATACTTAAATATTTGTTAAGGAACTGCTGTTTAAATTGTAATGGAGGCTTTGTGTGCTGTAAGATTTAAGCTGCTTGATATGCTTCTAATACAATGCATTTGGGGCTGGGTCTGCGAAAATCACTATTAGAACAGAAAAACATTATTACCAATTACCTTCAACCAAGGAAATGTACTTCTTGACTAATTGGTAACTAGTATGTAGAGACTCTGAGAACTTAATAGAGTCAAATGACTATCTTAGGTCATTATTATTACTATTATTATTTCTTCTCCTTTAGTTTTGTCTTGCTTTTTAATACTGCAAGTAAAATTAATTAGCATCTGTCCTAAGAAGCAGCCAGTTTAAAGACTACTAGCTGAAAAAGTCAACAATAAAATATTTCGTACGTGTACCAAAGAGCAATTTAAATACTATTCAACCAAAACATCAGATGAAACATTGGCATAGAAGACAAGTTGAAGGGTTAATAGGCAACTTTCTCTGCCATGGTATTTATTGCTGCCCTGGCTACATGTCTGAATACTAATTGAAAGAACTTGCTGCAATATGTTATTCAACAGCCAAAAATACAAATGAAAGAAAATATATTCTTTTGTGAAGTCCAGATGTTGCTTTTATATCTAATGCTTTCAGTCTAAGACATTGAAACTCCACTATTTCCTACATCATTTTAAAATACAAATACTTGAAATTGGAAAAAAGGGTTATTGGTCTTTAAGTTTTTCTTTTCTATAATTTTTATTTTAACTTTGGCAGAACTTTAACCGCAGGTCATAGTCGTGTAAATTGGTGTTCTTTCACAAAATATAATTATGCAAATTATAGGTTTGTTTATAAAGCTTGTTTCATATAAACTAAGATTGTGTTTACATAATTGAATTTGTTATGATTTCTCCCGACATTCTCTCTAGATGTTTGAAAAATAGTCTTGGCTTTCACAAAATCATGGCTAAATTTTTCTTGGGGCGTCACACAGACACACCTTAAGCATATTCCCTCCAATCCTTTCCCCAACCCCAATTTGTGCTAAGTTTTTGAGAAGTTATTTCCCACTAAATTCTAAACAAAAATAATATACCCTTCCTACATATTAAACTCAGACCTTTATCATATTGTTATTTATATTATGATTGGAAGCATTTGTATTCATTTGTTATTTTATTTACTTCTGTTACTTATTAAACAAGCCCTGAATGCTTCATTTGAGTAAAACATTAGATACTCTTTCTCATAAAAAAGCCAGCAAACAAAACCCACCATTTTGTTTTCTAAGTGATACAAATAGTAAAGAAACAGAGTATAAATTCATTGATTTTAGAAATGCAACTTAGGAAAAGATTTTAAACAGCTTCTTGGTTTCTTTGGGGAAAGTAAATCCCTAAGAGGACAAAGGGGGAAAAATTTAAAAGAAGACCGCTCCTCTGAAGGCTTGTTGATGCAGAGCTGCAAGGAGGGAAAAGGAACATCTTGCAAACAGTAGACCTGAGTTTGCAGTTGGCTTTGTCACCTATAATCTATCACCTGGGGCAAGTTTCTTGGCTTCTCTGAGCCTCTTTCCTTAACTCTGTGGGATTGTTATGAGGATGCAAGTTAGGATGTATGGTGCTGGGGTGGAGCCTTTTCACTCAACCCCACAGAGTGGCACTTACAACATCACCATCATAATGAATGCTTGTATTTAAAAGCAGTGAAGGGAAATGCTACTCTTAACCTCAGAGAGCTCTAAATCCTTCCCCTGCTGTCTCTTTGGTGTTGCCCTGGGTCATGCTATGTGTGCAGGAACTAAGTGTCAGGTTAAGTGACTGAGCGACAGACATGAGTTTAAAGATAAAGGAGTTGAAGAATAGCATGTCATTTCTGCAAAGGGATAATTAGAGTGAGTTTTCCTATACACTCATAGATCTTCACACAGACAGATGGAATTTTCCAAATTCTAGGAGGCCTTTTTCAGGGGGAATTTTTTTCAGGGAATCTTAGCAAAAGGTGCTAGAGGCTGACTTAGTTGGCTCCCAATAAAGGGCTCATGAATATAGGGATTGTATCCCATTCTCCCAATTGCTTCTGGGCATTTCTGACCAAACCTTCTGTGCTCCCGAACCACAGCATTGTATGCACAAGAAGTGAGCAAGGAGACAGTTAAAGTGAGAAGTGAAGAGCTTTTATTACAAATTGAGTCTTTAGAATATCACAGGAAAATGGAGGAGAGGAAGATTAATGATGAGATTCTCAGTGGTCAGGGTTCACATGATCCCGTCGTTCCCACTGAAATGTGGAAACATAGAAGATCATTCAGTGAGTTCACCATTCAGTAGAGGAGGCAGTCAGGCAACACGTCATGGAGGGGGCAGATCATTGACATGATGTTAGAAACCTATTCGACACTGATATCCTTCTCTCCACCTCCTTCCCAGTTTTTGACGATTGTGTATGCAGGCAGCATCAGTTTTGGCCCCTTGTTCTCTAAATGTCCTCAGAATTAGAGATTATTTTGGGTGTCTCAGCAAGGACCTTCTCAGCCACCTTGTTATTCCTGCACCCCCAAGCCCCATTCCCAGGGGGCAGTGGGGATGCCTTGGGAATCTGCATCTACTTGAATCTGGAGGGGTGAGGGAGAGGCTAGGTTCTTCGTTTCGCTGCCTGAGTAGACCCATACCTTTCCCCCACCCCCAGAGCCCTGGATAAATGTATATATCAGGAATCAGGTGAAAATGGTCTTTAGTTGAGGTTTGGATTTGCAGGTGAATACCTGAATTTGATTAGAGGTATTCATACTGGAGATTAAAAGAAAAGAATGACCTCCTTCCCTGTATTGAAAGATAATTTCCACCACCTGTTATAGATAGCCTCACCTTAACTTGGCCAAGGATGTGGACTAGCATCCTGTTGTATCGTGGCTGACTGTGGTAAGAAAGAAATGGGCCCTTCTGTTGGCCTGCAGTCCTTTTTAATTCATCCATGTCAGTTCCTTTTCCTGTTTCTGTTGCCCATTATTTTTAGGGTTCTTTATCTTTCCTCTGTCTCAGTATTTTCATCAGACACTTAGACTGGTTCTGCACAGAGATAGAGACCACCACTACTTAAACTTTGGTCATGTAAAGATTTGAGTTCAAATTCCAGCCCAGACATTCGCTAGCTGTGTGACCTTGAGTGATGAATATAACTCTCCCCTTCTCTGTAAAATGAAACTAATATTAGAACCTACTTCAAGGTCGATTGTATCAAAAATGATATAATTTTTAAAATTTTACTTTGTAGGATTGTGGCGCCCAATGTACTAAAAGCTCTTCACAATTATAAGCTAATATTGTTAGTATTATGGGTAGTTGTTTTTGCCTATATCTTAACCTTGACTTACCTCTTTTGTTTTTTATTAGAGATGTTACTTTTCTCCCAAGGCTATATCTTTCATTTATACAGTTTATTGTCACCTTTTGTCTTTTTCATTAAACTGAGCATCTTGAAAACTATCACTTCAGTGAGCAGCAGAGTGCTTGGCGTGCAGTAGGTGATCAATAATCTCATTGAATGAATGAGTAAATGAATGAAAGATATTG
This sequence comes from Pteropus medius, assembly GCF_902729225.1. NCBI lineage: Eukaryota > Metazoa > Chordata > Mammalia > Chiroptera > Pteropodidae > Pteropus > Pteropus medius. Next base: position 3,875,544 of record NW_024349519.1, on the reverse strand, counting down.
ATTACTAAATAACTATGTGGTATGATTGGAAAGGTAGGACTTTAGATATAGATCAACTCTTGGGCAGGTTCTTATAACTTTGGAGCCTTGGGTTTCCATATCAGAAAAATATAGTAGAGATAATAACACAGAAAAGTAATGATACTTACTTTATAGAATTGTTATAGGTTTAATATATTAATATATAAAAGGATGAGGGAGAGATCCTCGCACATAATAGACCAATAAATAATAGTTGCAGTAATTATAAAACACCTAAAAATGGAGAAATATAAATCCAATAATTAAATTGGAAATTAAAATTTCCAGTAGATGCATTTTATAATAGAATTATACCATCCCTTTGAATATATTTAATTTTAGTGAGAAAGTTAAGAGAATATAGTGTAAAGATTTATAATGAAATTTAAAACGATACTTTGATAACCTGTATAATAAAGAAAATGTGTAAGAAATAAGAACATTAATCTAGCAAATTTAAGATTTTAGAAATATGTTAAAGCCCAAAGAGTAGTGTTCTTGATATTGATCATGTAAACTTTTAATAAAACATAGTTTTTAAATATGTAGTTTTACTTAAATGGTCAGTTATTTTCAATGAAATTAAATTCTAAAATGTTTAATTTGCCCATAAGTCTAAAATTTGTTCACTGAATATTATCTGAAAGTTTGAAGTCAAATAAAACATGTTAAGAGATGAATATGTTGCAGAGCAAAATGATAAAACTGAAGACATGAGTACACAAAGAAATCACTACCCTTATGGTTTGAATTGTGTCAAATTTAGTGATATAAAAAATAAAAATAATCTCTACCTAATTTGCAAAGTAGGTGTGTGAAATAATGTTTCACATTTTGTATATTTAAAGTTAGGTAATGATTCAGCCTCTATCCCCAGTCGTTCAGACTTAAGCACTACCAGGCCTCCTCCAGAGCATCATCAGACTTAAGAAAAATTAAACTTTCTGTTCCATTTGGGTAAGTGACAGGAAAACAAAAGGAAGAAACCTGTTGTTTTTTTATCCCCAAATCAAGTAGACTTTGAGATATTTGCTTTTGTATTTAAACCTTTCATTGAAGTGAATTTTCAGTAAAAGCCAAGGCTCCATTCTTCAGTTACTGCACTTAGAATTGCGGTTCTTGTCATCTATGGGATTTCAACCTGTACTCCATTGAGAAGATTGCCAGACTGTCTCATATTTCCTGCCTCCATTTAAATATAAATAGTGTATAGTACCCACTGGGTACATGCTTTTATAACAAGCACATTGCTTATTGCTGCTTACAAAACATAGAGGAAATGTGAACATTTCTAACCGGCCTTGTCACCCACTGTAAGGGTAAGCAACACAGAAAATGGCTTTTGAGCAATGAGATAATCATGGTTTTCCTGAGAGTTACAGTTCCTCTGTGGCTAGTGGCTTGTTTTATACCCCAAAATACTTATTTTGAAGTATGCAATCACAATCTTGACTTATTTGGCACACACAAAAACATCCTTTTGAAAGCGGACCGTGGAATTTGCTAGCAGTGGTTTCATAAATCAGGTCTGTTGCTCTTTTTAAAAGTCATGTGCGTAGGCATTTAATTTAGCTCAGAGCCCTGGATTGATCTCACAATCTTTATTAATTCAGTAAGTATTTATTAAAGCTCTCCTGTGAGTCATGTACCATTTAAGGTATGAGGATACAAAAAACCAGATAGAGAGGATCTTATATTCTAATAAGTGATTAAATAAAAACAAAAAATGCAATAGAAGTGTCTATTCAGCACTTTCTGTGTGCCAGACATTGTGCTTAGCATGAGGGATTCAGCAATACACAAGACAAAAGGTCTCTACCCTTGACTAGTAGGTAGACTGGCTGGGAAGACAAACGTGCCAACAGATTACAGCAAAGTATATTTAAAGATTGTGAAAAAAAAAAGAGATTGAACCAGAATAGTACTGCTGAGAACAGAACTTGGGTGCATCCAAAGACAGTTAAAAGGAATGGCCCCTTACTGGGGTATGGCTGACAAGTGCAGCTGTTATTTTCATAATTCTAAAAATAACACGGCCTTAGACTCTTGAAAAAGGTCTACGAGAAGGCTCAAGGTGTACATTAAATTAATGTGTAAAATACTACAAACATTTTCAGGTTCACAGCTCCTGTTATTCTGGGGGAATCCCCCGTAGGGGGCCTTGCTTATATTGATTTCTACAGTCGTTAATGTACCTTGCAAAGATAAGCAAGTAGCACTGATGCTGCATGATCCTGTGCCCCTTTATTCCTTGGTAGATGGCCTAAAATATTGGTACTGGGTTGGAAAGGAACAAGACTTGGTAGGTCGCTCCCAGTTCCTTTTATTCTTTCTTTATAGGTCAGTTTAACACAATCTTCTCCTTTAAGCTAAAGGAGGAGGAGCTGAGAGGTTGGGCCTAAGCAATCCTATGCAGATTTTTTGAGGTGACAAAGGAGGAGGAAAGAGAGCTGGAGCAGGTATACCTGTTCCCTGCCCAGCACCTTTACCTCTCCTAACTTGAAAGGAGCAGGGAGCAAGCAAAGAGCCCATTTCCTAGATTCTCACCCAGGAACTAGTTCTTTACTCTTCCTGCCATACTAGCCAAGGAGTGTGACTCATTCCTGCCTGTAAGTGACTGAGTTTGACTAGGAGTCATAACCAAGCCCCCGAGGCATGAATCAGAATTAGTGTGAGGGTGAAAAGCCCCACTGGGACTCTGATGTGCTCCATCAAGGCTTTTTCCTTTGAAAAACCTTAATACAGCACCCCTACCCCTTCACCCCCACACACGTCCTTATCCGTAGTTTCATTTTCCACGTTTTTAATTAACCTTGGTCAACCATGATCTGAAAATATTAAATGGAAAATTCTACAAATAAACAATTCATAAATTTTAAATTTTGGGCCATTCTGAGTGCCGCGATGATCTCTCTCCATCCTGCCCAGGACGTGAGTCATCCCTTTGTCCAGCATCTCCACGTTGTGTGTGCACCCCGCCCATTAGTCTCTTTAGTAACCCTCTCAGTTATCAGATTAGTTATCAGAGAGAGAATCACATTCCTATAACTTTTATTAAGTACGTTATAACTTTTAAATTTTTTTATCGTTAATCTCATACTGAGCCTAATTTATAAGTTAAACTTTATCATAGGTACGTATATATAGGAAAAAACATAGAACGTGTAGAGTTCAATACTATCTACATTTTCAGGCATCCACCTGGGGTCTTAGAACATATCCCTCATGGATAAGGCAGTGCTGCTGTGCTAGAGAATCACTCTAGAATTCCTTCCCTGTGAATCACCAGAGTACCCAGGTAACAGAGTAATATGGAAGATGCAAATTAAAACTTGTTTTGTTTTCAGTAGCTAGGGCAGAAAGAAACAAACACAAATCCTTTTTTCTTTACTGTTAAAACATCCTGTTGTTTTTCTATGTTAAAATCTTTTATACATGACCAAAATCTAGCCGGCAGTATGACTATATTAAACTTATTCTAGCCTCTACGCCTAATCTCTTCCAAATTGGGAATATTTTCTTTATAAATGCCTTTGAGATTAAGTGTACGAGATACTGCCCTTAACCTTTTGCCATGATTTTATTGGAATGCTCTATTCCTAGTGGAGTTTATTTAGTACGGTGGTATTTTTTAACATTTAAAAGTCATATTTTACATACAGTAAGTAAAATACACAGTTAACCATTCAGTTTACTAAGTTTTGACAATTGTATGACTACCACCCCAAACAAGATAGGCAGCAGTTCCATTGCCTTTTCAAGTCAAACCTTCTCCCCACAATCCAGATATCACATGACTTCTACCATAAATTGTTTTTTCCTGTTCTTGAACTTCAGATAAATGGAATCATATAGAACATAGTCTTTGGTGTGCCTGGCTTCTTTCACTTAGCATAATTTTTTGGAGATTCATCCCTGTTTGTGTGGTTATCAGTAGTAGTCCAGTATATTTTACCTGTAAGAATATCTGGAAAAATATTTTTAATTAAATCTCGAAGTATTACATTTCTCATATATGGCAAACTAAAAATACTTAACCTTTTAATTCTATTTTTACTTTAAATTCAAGTGTTTCTTTCTTTTTTTTTTTTGTCTAAGTTATTTTTGTAATCTCTTTAGCTGCTCACACAATGCCTTGCCTGTAATAGGAAATCAACAAAAATTTTCTTAAGTTGGAAAGGAGTGTGTAAGAAAACTAACTCAGATCTCACTTTATATATATTCAGATTTTAATTTCCCTGCTGTGATGGTGAAACCAACCTACACTTTCATTCTGAGCATTAGTCCACTGACAATTTAACTAATGAGTATAAAAGCAGCCCAGAGTGAACAGTGTGTGAATGCCTTTCTTAAGTGTAAGAAGTTTAAGTGTCATAATTCATTTTCAAGAAAGTCAGCTCTTATTGCTGACTTTTACTGGTAAAAATATTCCTTTTTTCATAAAAATATTCCAAACAGATATTAGCCTCATTTGGTAACTGAATTGCTCCGAGAACAGAACACTAAGAGTGACGACCTACCCCAAACTAAGGAGCGATTCCATGTTGTGCAAGGTATTAGATTCCAAAATATTTGTTCAAGCACATGTGTTCCAAGTTCCCAGAGAAATTATTGACTCTGACGTTGGTTTCCCTTAAGGATGACTCATGATTTCTCGAGTCTGATTTCTACTATTAGTCATCTTCACTGCTTGGGTTAAGCAGGCTTTTAAACTCTGCCTGGATTCCAGCCTTTGCAGATTCCCTGCCCTTTGGCTTAGCTACACAGCAGTCTCTGGAACCAATTCTGACTCCAGGCAAAAAAGATTTTAAAATTCAGAATTTGGTATCAGTTCGGCACTAACCTCGTGTATGCGTTTCAGTTTTGATGATTCGGCTTTTCCTTTTTTGTCCCCAGTTGCCGAAACTTATTTCTCAGAAACATGCTTAGGACCTCAGTGTCTTCATTCTTCGGATCCTGTCTTGCTCTTGTCAATATCTCCTACTTGCTCCCATGCCCTGGATATTAAGTGCTGCCCTACATGGTACTACCTGCCCCCTTCCCGTAGCAGACCCAGATAATAGCCTGCCTGTGTCTCCAGATTTAATAACATGAGCCGTACCTCTCTTTTCTTCCTTAGCTGTTATACCCCTGGTACCTTAAATCTTGGGCCCTACATTGTGATCAAAGGGTCGTATTTATTTTCACTCCATTTCATTAGTCATGACCTGCTGGCCGCTGTAAATGGTGCTGTGAGTAAGAGTGGTTGGAGTACAGTTTCCTGTAGTAAGAGATAGGAGACTTAACTTCAGCCTGGCACCTAAGAAAGATCAAGTGTTTGCTGGAATGTGGGAAAACCACCTCCTGGGCACAGTGGAAATTGGTGCCTGGCAGTAAACATTCTATTCTAAAGCAGTTCCCCAATACAGAGAAATGACCTATTTGAGCAGCAGGATATCTGAGCAGAGCTAGATAGCACTCGGCAGCATTCCTAACACTTAGGCTGTGACTGTAAACCACCACTCCCTATTCTTCAATATAGAAAATGGATATTTTCCTCAATCTTGAGCACATACAGCTTTAAGAAAAGTCCTCTCGTCAGAATTTCCAGTATTTGAAAGTGTGTTGGGAATCCAGAAAGTTGAGAACCACTCTCGGCTTTTTCCTTCCCTCCCTGACGCTGACGGCATTCCTGAACTAGCCTGCCTGTGTGCCTCCACCTTTCTTGGTTACCACATCCTCTCTCAGGTGGCCTTCCTCCTGGCTCCTGCACTAGGTTTATCCCCAGGCACTTGATCCACTCTGAAGGCAGGCCCCATTCCTCCCAGGCAGCCTCCAAAGCCTGAATCTTTACTGAGCCAGGCTGACTGTCTTTGGAAATGCAAAAGCCCATATATGGGGGGAAGAAGGGAAGGAGGGAAGAGGATCTTGTCTGCCTTAGGAGAGGGAAATTAGCCGTAGGTGAATGCTCAGGCAAAACAGACCTAGCCTTGTTGGGACAGAACTTAGAAGACATCTGTTTCAAATTTTAACATAGAAAAAAGTGATAAATGCTGCGAATAGGTAAACTGTACGGTTTGTTGTCTGGCTTCTGACAGAGCTAGTGTGTGCCACTGAGATTTGTTTTGTTAAGCTTTGTGAGCTCTCACACAGGAAGTTCAAAATGGATTGAGAAAGGTTTCCTTCTGAACTTTAAAAAAAAAAAATGAATAAGGTTACAGTGCTTCCCATGCCTTTAAAAAAAGTTGATTGTGACTTCTGACTTTTAATCTGCAATGAGAATAGGAAAGTATACGTTAATCATTATTTCACAAATACAGTTGACTCTTGAACAACACAGGCACCAGGAGCACTGACCCTTAGCACAGTTGAAAAGCCACATATAACTTTTGACTTCCCCAAAACTTAACTACCAATAGCCTACTATTTACCTTACTAATTACATAGTCAATTAACATATATTTTGTTATATGTACTATATACTGTATTCTTATAATAAAGTAAACTAGAGAAAAGAAAATATTATTAAGAAAATAATGGTCTATGGCCATGCCACCCTGAACACGCCTGATCCCTTCTGATCTCGGAAGCTAAGCAGGGTCGGGCCTGGTTAATACTTGGATGGGAGACCACCTAGGAAGACCAGGTGCTGTAGGTTTAAAAAAAATAAAAATAAAAATAAGAAAAAAATCATAAGTGGAAATACATTTACTATATTTATTGGAAAAAATCTGCTTATAAATGGACCCACACAGTTCAAACCCGTGTTGTTCAAGAGTCAATTTTATATGTAGAAAATCCATCATCTGTGATTTCTACCATATACTGTTTGTTACTTTATTTGTCCACAGTAGAGATTATATGGATAATAAAATAATAATTGTGGTAATAAATTACAGCTTTTCGAAGTGTAAATGTGTTTGTTGTACATGGGAGTCACCTTGGATGTGCATTCGAACTTTTAAAAGCAGTGCGTTCTTCGTATTCTCCAGCTATGACAACCTGGAATAAAGCATTTAATTTCTCTGCATATCTCTGTTTCCTTATATATAAAGCGTGATTGAATTTACCTGTTTCTTGGTCATACTAGAGATGTTTATAAAAATAATTAGAACTACCTTAATCTAATATAAATGCTACAGAAAGCTTTCCCACTATCTTAAAAATTGATTGGACAGGGAAATATAGTAATATTTCTAAATTGTCCAAGCACTGATACTACTTGAGTTCCTACCTTGGGGTCTATGGGTCTGGTTGGGTGGGCTCGAGTGAATTCTTGAATCTCCTACACTGGAAGGGAAATGTGTTTAGTTGTGTATTTTCAGGTCTCTGTTGAAAAGAATCTATAACTTTCATCAGATTTGATACAAAAGGACTGAATTGCCAGTTCGGTAACACTGGGTAATTAAGTTAAAGAACTCATGAGTTAAGGTTTCTTTAGCTGCACAGTGCTGTCAAAATGTTACCCAACACTGCTTCTTTTTGAAACTGAAAATCTGTTTTCCTGTGCTGTCATCATCAGCTGCCACACTGACATTTCTTAAAGTCCACCTGCTTTATAATGTGTGCACTACAATGGATGCCCTTAGGTAGTTTTATTGGAAGAAGACCAGAGAAGGAATAGAGAATGTTATTTTTTAAAATATATTTCTCGACTTTTAACTGCCCGTTTTAATTAGGAATCTTTGGTGGCAGGGGACAGAAAGCCAAGTCGAATGGCCTGAATAATAGATTTTATTAGTGTAATAACCGAAATGTGCAGAGGTAGTTCTGTCTTCAGGAGCCAGCCAGTCTCACCCTCAGATTTCATAGAAGGGACGCCCAGCAGCTTCAGCTCTTCCCTTGTAGCTAAGTGACAGTGATGGTTTCCCACCTGTTAATTCCGGTATTCCATGTCATCCACAGGAAGAGAGTTCTGGTAACTTCTCTTCCCTAGAAATCATAGTAGATGGCTCTGATGGGCTTATATACCCATCCCTGAAACCACCAGTGGATATGAGTTATAGGGTAGATTGATCAGTCTTAGATGGGAGTGGAGTTACTTAAGCCACATAAATGAAAATGAGGAATATTTACATTTCTTTTGAATTTTTGTAATATTACCTTCTAAACCTAAAACTGCAGTAAAATCATCTATTAATTCGGTGTACCAAAATATAATTTTTTAATATTCATAATTCATAATTTTAGGTTCGTTTTTCTTAATATAAAAATTGGAGACATAAGATATTTTCAATTGCTCTGTCTTAAAAAAAAAAAACCCTAAAAAATTGAAATTGGCTTTTTTGGAGGGCCTCATCAGAGCTCTCTTCACTCTCCTTGGGTTGGTGGTATGGCATTTCTTTATAAGAAATGTATTTCCCTGGCTTAAACTGTTTTTTTACTGTGTTAACGCAAATGTTTTTCAAATATCTCTGTAGTATAAAGCAGTAGAAAGGCTCATGGGAAGGATTTTCTAATATTAGAATAACTGAATTAAAATTTTTACTCTGCTGCTTGCTTGCTGTACAACGTTAAATAAGTCGTTAAATCTCTGAGCTGTTTTTCCTCATTATAAAGATAAAACGAGATAATGTACATACAGGACTTAGTAGAGTGCCTGGGACTAGTAGTCGTTTACATTAGCCAAATTAGGCAAATATCATAATTTCAAATAAAATAATATGTACAAGAACTTAATTACAGGCAACCACAAATGGACCCACAGCTAATTACTATGCATATAGAATCAATCTGTTCATTGTAATTTTGCATAGATTCTCTTGGGTAGGATTCTAGAAGTTAGACTGACATTTTCATCAGAAAACCCCAAGAAGATTAAGCTGACAGAGATAGAATATGGTACATTAATATTATTAATAAGCATTACTTGTGTTCCTGAATTTGATCTGAAAATATCAAGAGGGAAATTAGCTTAAAGCACTGAATTTCCAAGCCTGTCTGAGCCTATATACACAAACAGTCTTTAATTGATTTTATTTCTTGTATGACTTTTTTCAGTTTATACTGGGGCTCATTTTTCATAATATTAGGAATAAATAAAAATGAATATATTAATTGATTTTCTACAATAAATAGTTCCGATCAGAATTGTTGAATCAGCGACATTCTTTGCAGCCAATGAGTACAAGAGTAAAACCTATTGAAAGTTTACTTTGTGGTTTTTGGTTTTCTTGCACTTTCCAGTGTAATCCTTTTTGAGTTCTTCAGGATTTTTTTAACCTCGGTTAATATGGTGCCTGAAATATTTCTACACTTGGGAATTCAAGTCAAAATAAACATTGCTAACTGTGAGGAAGGAGTAAAGGGGCTGAGGTTGTTGGGTTTTGAAAAAGAAAGCTGACCAGTAGCCTATAATAACGTAGAGAGGCCAGCTTTGGAAATCGATGTGGAAGGAACCCTAATGGATTTAAGGAATTCATTCCTATAATTAATCTAATGGTTTAGATTATTAAACACTTAATGAGGTCCAAATATAGACTTTTTCCCTGAGAATATTTAAAAATAGACAAGGCAGGGATTGGTCTGATATCATGTTTCAATATAGCCTTGCTTCAAGAGGGAGTGGACCAGACTTCACATGGGTCAGTTCCATCCTACTTTCTAATGAAATCCATCAACTCAGGATTTATGAAATAAGTGCTCTATGCCTATCAGTGTTAAAAAGAAGATGCATAAAAAGAGTAACATTAAGTGCTAGGTGTAAATATAAATACATTGAATAGTTACAACAATGCTATTAGGTGCTATTAGGTGGATGATAAAATCGAAGGTCAGGAAAGTTAAATAATTCACCAAAGTCACACAGCAAGTAAATGGTGAAGGCAGGATTGGAACTTAGGCACAATCATTAAGCCAATTCCTGGACAGTCTAGATATAGATACAAGAATGAAAAAATGAAATAAGAACAGTATAAATATTTGGTTAGGTAATGTACCGCATAGTTATAAATAGTTTTCATAATCTGTAGAATCACATTGCCATTACTTTTGTTTCATCGACTTGAAAATCCTGCTAATTTCTGGGTAGAAGGCTGATCTGGACATGGCAGTGAGTCCTTGGAGTTAATGGAAGAAAACAACTTGATACATATTTATGTAAGGTTACTTTTTTTTCCTGGCATGCATATATAATGGAAATAACTTTATTTTGTGTAGCTGTGGCACTTTACAGTTAACAAAACACTTGAGTCTCACTTAATTATTACAGTAGTTATGTAGTTTGCAGAACATTCATTTTATGAATGAGGAAATGGAAGTGCTAAGTCACCCTAAACTTCTGCCATTACAGTGTTCAGTTACTCAGCTTAGAAAGCTTCCACCAGTTTTTTTGTGTCTATAGGGAATATACATGAGGTCGTAAAAAAAAAATGTATTTAATGATAAGTAAACTTAACGAATAGGAATTTGGAGTCAGTTGACCCGAAAGAAGAAGGTGGAAGACTAGCAAAAGTAATTTAAACAGAGGGTTGTGCCAATACCTAGGAGACGTGGGTCCCCACCGAGTCGGTCTTAGAATGCTCCTCTAATTCAAGGATACCTGGTCTGGGCCCATTTGGCTAGCTTTAGCTCAAAGTAAGGCCTGCCATTTATAATATTCTAATATTTCATTTTTAGAGGACGAGTCCATTGCAGAAATGGAAATTGTTACCCTGAGTCAGAATTGTACTCCAGTGATGTAGCTCAGCCTCTCTGATCCTCAAATCATCTTTTTTTTTTTAGGGTGATATTCTTAATTTATTGTTTTTAAATTTAGAGTAAAAGGAACATTTAATCACAGTCTGAAGTTTTGAAGTTTTGTGCTGGGTATTAATCTGTTCAAAGAAACATTAAATATTTGAACATTTGGAGAGTTTAAAAATAATATTTGTTCTTAAGACATACTGGTTTTCTGGGGTATTATTGAGTTTGGTTATTTTATAAAATGTTATTTTTTTCAATTATAATTGACTTTCAATATTATGTTAGTTTCAGGTGAACAGCATAATGGTTAGACATTTGTATAATTTATGAAGTGATTCCCCCCAATAAGTCTAGTACCCATCTAGCAATATAGTTATTGCAATATTATTAACTATATTTCATAGGCTGTACTTTACCTACCTGTGACTGTTTTTATAATTGGCAGTTTATACTTCTTAATCCATTCATCTTTTTCACCCAGCCCCCAACCACTCTCCCATCTGACAACCATCAGTTTGTTCTGTGTCTATGAGTCTGTTTGTTTCATTTGTTTTTTAGATTCCACATATAAATGAAATCATATAGTATTTGTCTTTGTCCGACTTATTTCACTTAGCATAATACCTACCCTCTGGGTCTATCCATGTTGTCACAAATTATAAGATTTCATTCTTTTTTATGGCCAAGTAATATTCCATTATATATATATATATATATATATACCATGTATTCTTTATCCAATTGTCTACCGATGGACACTTAGGTTGCTTCCATATCTAGGCTATTGTAAATAATACAGCAGTGAACGTAGCGATGCATATATCTTTTTGGATTAGTGTTTTGGATTTCTCTGGATAAATACCCAGCAGTGGAATTCCTAGGTCATATGGTAGTTCTACTTTTAATTTTTCGAGGAACCTCCATACTGTTTTCCATAGTGGCTACACCAATTTGCAATCCCACCAACAGTACTCAGGGGTTTCCTTTTCTCCACATCCTTGATTTATTGATAATAATCATTCTGACAAATGTGAGGCAGTATCCCATTTGGTTTTAGCTTGCATTTCTCTGATGGTTTCTCTGATGATTAGTGATGTTGAGCATCCTTACGTGTGTCTATTGGCCATCTGTATGTCCTCTTTGGAGAAATATCTATTTAGATCTTTTGTGTATTTTTTTATCAGATTGTTTTTGGTGTTAAGTTGTATGAGTTCTTTACAAATTTTGGATATTAACCCCTTATCAGATGTCTCTTCTCCCACCCAGTAGGTTGTCTTTTCATTTTGTTGATGGTTTCCTTTGCTGTGCAAACACTTTTTAGTTTGATGTAGCCCCATATGTTTATTTTTTCTTTTGTTTCCTTTGCCCGAGGCGATACATCCAAAAAGATATTTCTAAGAGCAGTGTCAGAGTTTAGCGCCTATGTTGTCTTCTAGGAGTTTTATGGTTTCGGGTCGCACATGTAAGTCTTTAATCCATTTTGAGTTTATTCTTGTATATGGTATAAAAGTTGTCTAGTTTTATTTTTTTGCATTTATCAGTCCAGTTTTCCCATTGCCATTTATTGAATAGACTGTCTTTACCCCCATTGTATATTCTTGCCTCCTTTGTCAGATATTAACTGACCGTATAGGCGTGGATTTATTTCTAGACTCTATTCTGTTCCATTGATCTGTGTGTCTGCTTTTATGCCAGTCCAATGCTGTATTGATTACTATAGCTTTGTAGTATAGTTTGATATCAGATAGTGTGATACCTCTTACTTTGTTCTTCTTTCTCATGATTTCTGTGGCTATTCATGTTTTTTTTTGTGGTTCTGTATAAATTTGAGGATTATTTGTTCTAGTTCTGTGAAAAAATGCCATTAGTATATTGATAGGGATTGCCCCGAATCTATAGATTGCTTTTGGATGTCTCAAGTTGTCTTAAAATCATGATATTATCTGTCAGTGGTACTGTATAGGAATTTTCTTGTGGTAATAAAACCATAGAGTAGATGTTAAACTGAAAGACTTTGAATGGCAAGCTGATAGAGCACCTTGTCCTATCTGCTATAATGTCTTAGACCCAGAATGTATTGTAAGTACAATAACTTAATTTGAACTGAAGCTGCAGTTTCCATATCAAAGAGGCAGAATAGCCAAATGCATGATTAAAAGCTGTTATCAGATCATAGGAAAGAGTATATTACACAGGAAATTGGCATAATTTATATCATGTTTATGTCATAGTCATAAATGTTTTTAAAGCTGTGATCAGCATTTCACCTTGAGTAATTTCTGAGATGTTTATTCCTTTGGATTACAATCTGAAATTTTAGATTTGGTTTATTAAATATCCTGCAAGTTGATAAAGGTTTGCAAATTTGTAAAAAAAAACCTTTGTAACATGATAGCACTTCTGATTCTTGAGGGTGCAGTCTTGCATTTGAAAATCTGTTTTTCTGAAGACAAATTCATTGGTAGGGCAAGGCATTCCTGTTTTAAGGCATTTGAGGGATCTTTTGTGTGTGTGTCATGGATAGAACATAGAGGATATAGATTTGTTGAGGGAAGAAGAGAATATCAATCATAATAAACTTGATTTTTAAAAATCTTAATAATATTTTGTGTGAATTTAGAGTAAGGCTTCTTGGGGAGGAAAATGTTACTGATGATTCTCCAGATCATAGCCGTTCATGGCCTTACATCTTCTAGATACTTAGATACAGTTGCCTGCATGCCAATATCTTATCTACTTTTCCTTTTAAATGGCTGTCAGAACTTGTTTTTTAATCTAATTAAACTAATTAATAGTTTAATGAATACAGTATCTAATAGAGTAAAGTACTTAAAGAGAAAACTTCTTGCTGAGTAGATCATTAATCGCAATTTCAGGTTCACATGGAGCCTAAAGAACACCTGAAATGTTTCCTGTAAACTGCTCACACAGAAGGCTAACCTTGGGAAGCTCAGTGTTGCCTTTTAATATGTATTTCAGCTAAGGATAAAAAACTCAAGAACTGTATTACTGGGTCTAGTAAGATGTCATATATTGTCTTACCAAGTTGGAGCAAAATATTGTACAGGTATTAGAGGAAAGTAACACCAAAGTATACCTGAAGATTTTTCATGTGAAATGAGAATAAAGAGATGAAATCTTATGCAGACTTTTTGAAGGTAACACTGTTATCCACATTACAAAAGCATATTTTGGTCAGAAGTTCTATTCCATACTCTCCAAATAGTAATTTTTTTCTAATTTCACCTAAGGAAAATGTTTATGATAATGAAGAAAATATATCAGAATTATCCTTAACTTTTACAGGTAGGTAGAAGGTACAGTTTTGAAGATCATGCCCTGGTACTTTTTGAGTTAACACAGTAACAGAATGACAAGGTTAATGTGAGATGTGATGAAGCCAAGATGGGCTCTTTGAAAGAACAGCTGGAAGCCTGGAGATCTGGTTTCTAGTTTTAACTTGATTGCTAGTGACCTTGGACACTAGCGACCAGTCTGGATCTCGGTTTCCTCAAAGGCTTAGTGATTTAAAGCAACAACCATTTTATTATATCTTGTGATTTTACACAGAGATTCAGCCAATGTTGGGCTGAGTAGTGTTCAGTCTGGTCCAAGGCAGCTTACTCATGTTTCTCTGACCTTGGCAGGGATGTCTGAAGGCTAGTCTCGGTTGGGGCTGTTCATCAGAGTGGCTACATGTGGCCTCTTCAGCATGGCGGGCTCAGAGTAGTGGGACTTATTACATGGCAACTCAGAGCTCAGAGACTAGTGTTCCAGAGAACAAGACAGAAGCCGCATGGCCTCTTATGGCTTAGCCTTTGAAGTCACAAGCACCATTTCCATCATACTCTATTGGGGACTGTACAAGCTGGCGCAGATTCAAGGGGAGAGGATAGAGCTTCCACCACCTACTGAGAGGAGTTTCAAAGAATTGATGGCCGTATTTTAAAGTTGCTATAGTCCCATTTCCTGGATGGAAAAGTGTGTTCAACTGTGATAAAACTTGCTATTTTAAATTTAGCCTTCTTGAACTTTTGACAAGATGGAAAAGTCATCCTTATACCCCAGGAGGGAGTGCTGATGTCCAGAATGAACACCCTATTCTCCATTCTTTCTTTCTTGCCCATTCTTTTGTAGTATTTGCTTATGTATTTGATTTTTTTTAAAGACTTTTATGTGTTCGGACTGCATCTTAGGGCCCCCTAACCACTGCTTCAGCTTTTATAATCATCCTTATTATTTAATATTAAGAATTCTGATAGCTCAAAAAGTAGAGGTTAGAGCATTTTCTGTGGGCTTGGCTTGGGGTAAGTGCACAGGACATTTCTCAACCTTTTCATTTCCAACAAGTGGTTGCTTGAAGTAAAGAAGCATATGATACTGCTGGCTTCACCCAGCAGAGCACACAGACAATCACACAAAAAATCATTTTAGCAGTTGAAAAATAGAGAGTACTTTGTGATTAAACAACCAAACTGCTTGATTTGCTATATCACATTTTCCATAATTTTGAAGTTAAGTAAAATACTTTGAACTCATTTCTCCCAGAAGCCTGTATTTTTTTGAGTATAACAGGCAGTGTTATAAAGAAATTATTTAAGCAAATATTACAGGAAATGCTAAACATGAACACGTCTTTCTCTCCAAAGATGCTTCATCATTTTTTAAAAAGTCTAGGTGATTTTTTAAACTACTGTTTTTACTAGCTGTACTTTATAAAAAATGACATCACTTCTTAGACAGGGGCACATGCTGAAATTTGGCTGACAATCTGCTCTCGTTAAATACTCATTTCACCGCTATGAAGGAGTTTTGTTTCCCAGGCCCATAAAGCTTAATATTGTTGGAGAGCAAAGTCATAAAAGTGGTGCACTTGGACACAGGTGGGGAACAGCCCTCACAGTATGCAGTTTACCCTTTTATTAAGCCAGAACAATTCTCATGTTTTTCTGAGGCTCAAAGTTAACCAAAAGGAGGCAGTGGGAAAACATGTCTTTTATTTTTTAAAAATGTTATGTTATTACGTTTTATATATAATTGTTTGGTCATTGACATACTTAAATATAAATATTGGCTCTGAGGGCAAATTACAAGATGTGATCTTTCTTTCTCTAAATTAGCTTTGGAGATTTGTGAAAACCTTCATGCAGGAAACAGGAAAGTGTCACAGTTTCTCACATGTTTGTATGTTTATATCTTTTGAGACTTCAGGGAAAAAGTTACCACTGTTTTTCTTGCTTACTCTCTGTGAAGACTGACAATTAATAATTAACATTTTTATTAAAAGCTTATCTTGTCGACTTTTTAAATTGCCTACCATTCCTTGTTCTGCCAGTAAATTACTTTATCGATAGTGAGATGTTCTGGTATATCATATATGAAGATCCTTAACAGAAAGTAGGGAGCATTCTGTAATTCAGGCTATTTAATATCACGTTTGTTTAATTACATGGGTATTGCATTGTCACTGGAAGAAAATTAGAATATACAGAGAAAGAAAAGAATGATAGCACCTGATAATAATGTCTGTTAACATTTTCGTTTGCATCAGAAGTGAAATAAAAAACATTTAATAGCCACTATGTCACAGGCACCTACTAATCAGAATGGACTCTGGCCTCACACAACACGTGGCATCTGATTAAAACTGGTTTTGGATAGTATCGTCTGAATATTTTCCCTTATGTACATAGACATGCAAATATTTTAAAGAATTAGCTTTCTTACCATGGTCCCTCGAAAAGTCTGGAATGTGTCTCAGACTGATTTGAACAACTTAAATCTATATATAAGAAATAGAAGTTGAGTCCGCAGAATTGAAAAATAAAATTATTTACATTTATTTGTTTGTAAATTTACTTTAGACTTAGCTTGTTAAACATACAATAATGGAAGAATTCCATTTAGTAAATGTAAAATGATGTGTACTTCCTTTTAAAGGCAGAACACATCTTAGGAAAAGAAGTGTAGCCTAAAAGACTCTCCTTCTGCTCATTCCCTCTGGGCTTCCCCATGTGAAGTCAGTGGGAGTCCAGACTTGCTTGTCATCTCTCTTCAAGCCCCCTGCCACTGATCCAGTTTCAGAGAAGAGAAAATAGAATTCAGAAATCTTAAACATAAACTTATTTGTTGTTCAAAAATAATTTATGAGAGACATGTCGATGCTATTAATAATGACGGAATGTGAAATGGGGGTTCATGGAAGAAGCACACCATTTAAAAAGTTTGAGTATTACTCTGAATCTTCACATGATTACAAATTAGGAGATATACAATATCATTAACATCCTGGAATTAGGTGATTAACCTCTTACAACATTAAAATGTGAAAATGTATAATTAAGATATTCCTTAATGAATGCCTCAGAAATTATATGAATATGTTAGGTTGCTTTGAGTCAGTTGTTATTTTGATTATAGGTGAACACCAATATCGTAGTTCCCTCATCTATAAAATGAGGGCTTTAGACTAGACCGTATCCAAGATTCCTCCTAGTTTGTTGATTCCATAATTGTATATTAATAACCCCTATAAGGAGATATTAATGTTTGGTTTACCCTTTAGATTTGCAAAAGCTTTTCATAATTTTCCGTGTAATAATTCCAGAAAATTCACCAATCTTATCCTTGAGGAGGTTGACGGTACCGAAATGAGAAGGCAGTAGGGAAAGACTTATGAGTTATAGTTTGGCAAGCCAGAGGAAGGTTACTCCAGGATTTTGGAGACCCAGACTTGTCACATAGTTGTTACACCTTCTGAAAGTGGGCCAAGAAGTAGGGAGAGAGCAGAGGATGGAGATGTTGGTGATTATTGCCTGGGGAGGCAGTACCTGCTAGATCATGGCTTTGGCCCAGTGACAATTACTTTTCCTGTCATATTTTCATATGCTATCATGTGTAGCCAAAGAATCTAGGCCATAAAACTGTGCAATTGGATGTTTTGACTATATCTTCATTGTTTTTACTGTGATCTATGGGGAAATATTTAACTTGGTCGGTTATTTATTTATGGGATTATTTTTGTACCTGTTGCTGAGTTTACTGAAAACCTACCATGATTAGAGGCTACCATGACAAGAAGGAGCATCAGTATGAGTCAGAATACCTGGTCCAGTCCTATGTCAATCCCACACTAGCCGTTGACTAATAATTGTCCTTTATTTCACCAAAAGCATAGACGGATCTTATATTTTAATTATGGCATGCTAAAAATATGGTACTATGTGAGAACTGATTATTAATTAGACCTCAGCACTGAAATCTGAGTTAATTTTTGTTTCATGCAAAGCCCACAAAATAGATGATAATTATAATGATGATGATAATTATAATAATAAATAAGCTAATCTTATTGCGTATGTACCATGAGCCAGGCACTCTTCTGAGTACATTAATGCATTTACTCCTCACAACAACCTTAGTTGGTAGGTACAGTTATGATTCCATTTTTACATATGAAGAAACTTAGGAACAGAAAAATGAAGTAACTTACCAAGGTCGTATAACTAATTAGCAAGTGGCTGAGCTGGGGATTGAACCGAGGCTATCTGGTTCCAGAACCCATTCCCTTGACCACTGTGCAGTGCTCTTTCCTAGAAGATAGGGCTGCATAGGATTGGGCAAGTTTGTTGACAGCATCATAGATACTACTACTGCTTGTGCTTACAAAACAAACTTTTAATCATCACATTTTAAGTTTGTTTTTGGAAAATAATGTAAGTACAGTTTAGTTTCAGTAATTTGTTTCTTTTCAAATTTGGCTAATCAAGTGTTTATCACACTTTGGAGTGAACATAAAATAGTGATATTTAACTTTTTTTGCTAGATATACTTATGATTAAATGAATTGTGGATATTTCCCACTATTACAAAAGGGAAGGATTAGACCTTGTTATCAGTTGAAAATGAAGTAGAGATAACCACTGTGGCCAAGTTCTTCTATGAACAAATAAACTCAGTTTATTTGAATGCATAAAAGCAAAATTTTCTGGTTATTAATTTATTATCCATTTTTATCTGAATGTCACATCATGAAGTAATTACATCTTACATAACTTGATCAAGATTTGAGTCATCAAAATTTTAAATTCCTTATATATTTTATTGAGAATAAGGTACTTTAATTTTTTTAATTAGAGTATAGTTGACATACAATATTATATTAATTTCAGGTATACAACATAATGATTTGACATTTATTTACCTTACAATGGGATCACAATAATTCTAGTAACCATATGTCACCATACAGAGTAATTATGGTATTATTGACTATATTCCTTGTGCTGTATATTGCATCCCTGTGACTTATTTTGTTATAACTGGAAGTTTGTACCTTTTATTCCCCTTTACCTTTTTATCTATCCCTCCACCCCCTTCTGTCTTGCAGCTATCAGTTCTCCGTATCTGTGAGTCTGTTTTTGTTTTTTTTTGTTCATTTGTTTAGATTCTACATATAAGTGAAATTTTATGGTATTTATCTTTCTCTGACTTATTTCACTTAGCCTAGTACACTCTAGGTCTGTCTACATTGTCACATGACAACATTTTGTTCTTTTTTATTGTTGAATAATATTGCGTGTGTGTGTGTGTGTATCATATCTTTATCCATTTATCTATACATGACACCTAGGTTGCTTCCATACCTTGGTTATTATAAATAATGTTGCAATGAACATAGGAGTGCATGTATCTTTTTGAATCTGTTTTCATTTTCTTCAGGCAAATACTCAGAAGTAGAATTGCTGGGTCATATGGTAGCTCTATTTTTAATTTTTTGAGGAACCTCCATACCATTTCCATAGTGGCTGCACTCATTTACAATCCCACCAGCAGTGCACGAGGGTTCTCTTTTCTCCACATCCTCACCAGCGAGGGTTTATTTCTGGGCTCTCTGTTCTGTTCCTTTGATCTGTACCTGTATTTGTGCCAGTACCATATTGTTTTGATTACTATAGCTTTGCAGTATACTTTGATACCAGGTGGTGAGATACCTCCAACTTTGTTGTTTTTTCTCAACATTGCTGAGGTTTTTCAGGGTCTTCTGTGGTTTCATATAAATTTGAGAATTATTCTAGTTTTATGAAAAATGCCATTAGTATTGCATAGAATCTGTGGTTTGCTTTATATAGTATGAATGTTTTGACAATACTAATATTTCTAGTCCTTGAGCATGGTATATGCTTTCATTTATTTGTGTCACCTTCAATTTTATCAATGCCTTACAGTTTTCAGAATACAGGTCTTTCTCCTCCTTGCTTAAATTGATTCCTAGAAATTTTTTTTAATGTAGTTGTAAATGGGACTGATATCTTAATTTTGCTTTCTGATAGTTCATTGTTGGTGTATAAACTACAATTTCTGCATATTTTGTATCCTGCAACTTTACCGAATTCATTTATTCTAATATTTTTTTGGTGAAGTCTTCAGGGTTTTCTACATAGTATCATATCTTATGCAAATAGTGACAGTTTTACTTCTTCCTTTCCAGTTTGGATGCCTTTTATTTCTTGTCTGATTGTTGTGCCTGGGACTTCCAATACTGTATTGAATAAAATTGGCGAGAGTGAATATCTCTGTCTCATTTCTGATCTTAGAGGAAAAGCTTTCAGTTTTTCACTGTTGAATGTGATGTTAACTTTGGGTTTGTCATATATAGCCTTTATTATGTTGAGGTCTGTTTCTTCTATGTCCATTTTGTTGTGAGGTATTTTTGAATCATAAATGAATGTTGAATTTTGTCCAATGCTTTTTCTATATCTGAGATGATCATATGATTTTTATCTTTGCTTTTGTTAATGTGATCTATTACATTGATTGAATGGCAGATATTGAACTATCCTGGAAGAAATCCCACTTAATCATGGTGTATAATCATTTTAATATATTGTCGAATTTGTTTTGCTAATATTTTGTGGAGATTTTTGCATCTATATTCATTAAGGATACTAGCCTGTAATTTTTTTTCTTAGTGTCTTTGGTTTTGGTATCACAGTAGCACTGGCCTTGTAAAATGAGTTTGAAAGCATTTCCTTCTCATTAGTTTTTTGGAATAGTTTGAGAAAAATAGGTATCATTCTTTAAATGTTTAGAATAATTCACCTGTAAAGTCATCTTGTCTTGGACTTTTGTTTTTTGGGGAATTTTTTTTAAATTAGTGATTCAATTTTGTTACTAGTAATCATTCTCTTCAGATTTTCTGTTTCTTCCTGGCTTAGTCTTGGAGGGTTGTATGTTTCTAGAAATTTATCCATTTTTTCTAGGTTGTACAGATGTTGGCCTATAACTGTTCGCAGTGTGTTTTTATGATCTTTGTATTTCTGTGGTGTTGGTTATAACTTATCTATCATTTCCTACCTTATTTATTTGAGCCTATTTTTTTCCCGATGAGTTTGGCTAAAGGTTTATCAACTTTGTTTTTTCAAAAAACCAGCCTTTAGTCTCATTGACCCTTAAGATGTTTTTTAGTCACTTTTTTCTTTTTCTGCTCTGATCTTTATTTTACCCTTTCTTCTATTAACTTTGAATTTTGGTTGTTTTTCCTTCTTTAGTTCCTTTAGTATTATTCTCCCTCTTCCTTGTAATTCTTTCCTCGAAGAAAAGCAAGAATGTTGCTGGACAAGGTAGTAATGGACATTACTTCTTGGATATTATTTCTAATGGAACCATCATGGAATCATAGGATTCCTCTTTAGGACGAATTACCCCAAATTCATTTTTGGTTTATTAAATTACAGCTTTATTAAATTAGTCTCTGCTAGTTGTGGCTCCCAGTTCGAGGTGGTGGTTTAAGAGGGAATTATGATTCCATCACCTCTTCTTGGATGGGTTGATCTTGCACCTTCTTCTGGGCCCAGGTCTCTCCATGATAGTCTTGAAGTTACAGCATCTCTTCCTACGATCCAGATGCCATCAAGTTGAGTGTGCACATTGTGGACACATACACACACATGCATACTGTTGACAAAGATGACAAAAGGTGTAGAATTCATATTATTTTGCCTTTCCTGGCTTTACTGAACACTGCCACAGTAAACATTTCAGATTCCGGTGCTTTCTTGGCTTTCTAAAGCACATTTACCTAAGACAGCAAAGGTAATTTATTTTCATATCTGTCTGTTGGTACCTTGGAAGAGCTAGTGTTTTCTATTTATTTGATTGTTACCACTGTTAATCATTACAAAAATCTTATTATTACTGCCCATATATAAATCAAGGAAAACAAATTTGATTTTAAGCATTCTAATGCGGTTTAAAAATTCATGAATAGAGGAAACTTTTTATGCAAATGTAAGCAACTGACAGAATAAATATGGGCACAAACTCTTGCTATTATAATCATCTTTTGACCTCAGCCACCCTTTGTATAGCCCAAGTAATGACTGTTTGATATTTATTATAAAGCATATTAAATCTCTTGATTAACTGAACCTTTCATTTCTCTTTTTTGTTTCATGTATCAGTGAAAATAGATTGTTCTATTATCATTCTTGCCAGGAAATTTATAAAATGCATAAAATTATTCATAAATGTATTTTAAACTGGAGATATATTAATGTATTATTGGGTGTACTGAGCAGAAAACATTTCTTTTCACATTTGAATGGCAGGCACATGATTATAAATTCACTTCCTACTAAATATTAATCATCAACTCCATATGGCTGGTGGATAGAGCTCAGAGAGGCAGCCAGGAGATGTAAATTCTTACCCTCATCATGGACTTTTATGTGATTTTAATATTTAAAATTGAGTGACCTCTAAATAAAAAAATAAAAAAAAGTCATTCTTCTTAAGATGTCCAAGGGCAGTATGGTCTCAAGAGGGGTTATTATTCCTTCTACTCCCCTCCTGGCTACTGTGATCTGGGCTCTGTTGTTCCTCTTCCTGCATCTGACTGTTCTTCTTGGTGTCTTGCTTCCTCTACTTGACTTAAAACACGGTGTTACTTAGAGTGCCAGTCTTGGTTCACCTGTGTTCTCACTCCACTGTACATGTTTTCTGAGGGCATTCTCATTCATACTTGTAGTTTATAGGTTCTGGCCTGTCCCATTCACCTTGTTACTTGCATTCCACCTATCCTGTGACCTTCTCAATCTGGTTTACCACTGACTCCCTAGCACTCAGCAAGGCCCCTGGCAGAGGGTAGGCACTTGGATGTGTTCAGTGATTTGATGCTCACAGTTGAACTCATTATTCTCTGCACCCCCCAGCCCTGCCACACACACACACATACTCTGAACAATGCATCTCTTTCCTGTGTTCTCTCTCAATGAATGGCATCCACCATCCAGTCTTCCCTACCCTCTCTCATAACATCACCTTACATTTTTTCCACCACATCCCTTCCTTTACATTCTGCCTTCCGTGTTTTCTGAGTCCAGTCCCTCCTTTCACCCCAAATATCACTACCCTGGTCCTAGGCCTTTGTGTGTCTCACCTGGATTGTGGCCATATCTCTTAGTTTGTGTTCTGGCCTTCCAATCTTGTTTTCTCAAATCCATCCTCCTTCATACTGTTGCCAGATGAATCTCTCCAAAGTATGCATCTGAACATGTCACCCTCCTAAATTTACAAGACTTCAACGAAGAAAACTGCAAACTTTACCAAGACTGCAAAAAAAAAGATCGAAATAAATGCCAGGTTTTCCTGTGTTGCATGTATGGGAAGACAGTACAGTCACGTGTTCATGCTTTCCAGGTTTATTTTTTCAGTTTATTGCATGGCTAATCAGGATCACAAAGGATTTTTCTGAGAAGATTGGATGAAATAATTCACTCATGTTATACATTAAATGAGTGAGAATAAGTAGAGCTTGAAGTGTAAGAATATAGTCTTTGCAGTAACAAAACTTGGTGTTAATACTCAGCTCGGCTACTATTAGCTGTGTGACCTTGGACAGTAGTGCCCCCACCACTTTCCTATACCTTTCTCTTTAAAATGGGATTATATAATAGGAACTTCCTCTAAGAATTTTTGGGAGGATTAAGTAACATAATGACAGAATGCCTATAGTGTATTTAGCACAATGTCTGGTACCTAGTCAGTGCTTAATAAATGTTAGCAGAATCAAAATAACACGAAAACCACAGTCACATGCATACACGTTTACCTAACACATAAAGATGA
This sequence comes from Pteropus medius, assembly GCF_902729225.1. Taxonomy (NCBI): domain Eukaryota; kingdom Metazoa; phylum Chordata; class Mammalia; order Chiroptera; family Pteropodidae; genus Pteropus; species Pteropus medius. The sequence goes on along the minus strand of NW_024349519.1, from coordinate 3,851,733 downwards.
AAGAATAGAAATTGTGGTTGTCTCTGTGTGGTGTTATCAATTTTTCTCATTTGTGCTTTTTCTCCATTTTCTCCAATTATCATGTTACTTTTTAAGTAAAAAATAAAATTCAGTGACTTCCCACCTTTACGCAATAAATTTAAGCTCCCTTATACCTCATTCAGGGCCCTCCATAACCTTATTCCTCTCCTTACAACTTCTTCCTGCCTACCTTTTTATTCATCACAAATCCTGAATTACTTTATTCCCTGCATATACTCTTTCCTGCCTGCATGCCTTGCCATAATCTCTGCCTGTAACGTCCACTCCTAACTTGATCTAATTTATCACTGTTCCTCTTTACAAGATTTAGCTTAAAATCAATCACTCATTCCATTAGGTTCAGCATTAGGATTCATGTGTTAAAATTATTTGATTTTATCTGTTTCTCTCAATGGAATGTTTTCCTCCAGAATGAAGACTTTACCAGAAACTGGAAATGAGTTGTAATCCATGTCCTCAGGTTGCTTATAATCCAGCAGAAGGAGAAAGACATGTAAATACATGAAGATCATAAATATTATAGGATCTCTGATACAAGTACCTGTAGAGTATAGTAGGGCAGAAAGAAAGGTTCAGTTAGTCCCTCTTGGGGGCTAAATTAGAGTAAAGTGTTCAGAATGTGTTTATTCAAGAGGTGATGTGCTGCTGAGTAGGTGTTTCCTGGGCAGAAAACTTGGTGACAGGTGTTCCAGGCAGGGCATGGGAGAATGGTCCAACATTCAGTATGGTGATGAGTTGAGTTTGGGGTGGGGTCTCCATGGTGCTTGGCACATGGTAGAAGCTCAAAAACAGCCAAAGTGAGCACCATGCCCCCTCTTGGTATCTGTATATGGGCCTCAAGGGTTTCTGAATCCCCAGAAGTTGTATGTGCTATTTTATATTTATATGTTTCTGAAAATTTTTCTAGGAGAGGATCCTTGAATTTCACCAGATTTTCCCAAAGCATTGCATAGCTTATGAAAAGTTAAAACCACTCTTTTCACAAATATCATACCACTAGAAATGGGTGAGTTAAGGGGCAGAGGATAGAAAATAATTTGAAAATAAATTGTTCCCAGCTGCAGCTGGCAGGATGCACCTGAATATCCACAGGGCACTTAACCTGCTGGAGCCATTGAGGTCACAATGGACATTTCTGGTAATGGTTTTACATACCCTTTTCTAGGTCCTTTCAGCAACTCTCCAGGGCAGGAAACATTATGGGGTTGAAAGACTCTGAGAGAATGGAAGCACCATATGTTTTATTCTGAAAATAAAGTGAGGAGGTAAATATGTGAAGAGAAGAAAGTAGATACAGTAACCAAAGCAGTTCAGTGGCAATGGTATTAAATAGACTGCATTAAAAGGCTGCAACAGCCTTAACCCCTGCCCCCAGAGACTCTATAGTCAACTCATTCATTCCTCAGCGGCAGTAAAAAGATGTGTGAATTATCCAACTATTAGAATCCTGCCCAGGCAGATCCTCTGCCCTGCTGTGCAGCTGTAATAATACCCTGTACATACCTTTGTTCTAGAAAATACTGCACTCTGGTGTAATTGTTGATATTCTTTTCTTCTGCAAGGCAAGACTGGCTTATTTTTGAATGTCCAGCATTTAGCCCTGGGCTAAGTACGTGTTTATCCAAAGAATGAACTCAAGCTTTCTAGCTTGAAGGTAGTAGAGTTCATGCGTGGTTCAGCCAGCACAAAGACAACCCTACACAGCTGAAGATTTCCGTTATCCTTTGCCCAGTGAGGCACTCGAATAAAAAAGATAATCAAGGAAGGAAGCAGATCTTCTGCAAAGATAGGGGCTGCTCTTTTGAAGGGAGAGATTTGTCACAGTGTCCAGTCTAATGGAATCAGAGCCTGTCCAGTCTGATGGAATCAGAGGCTATCAGCTTGGTAAACAAATACTGATAACCACAAGGCAACGCAAAGGACAAAGGTTACTGTAGTAGACGTGGAGGGCACTGTTGATCACACTTGGATCTGGCTCAAGAGCACCCACACAGCCCCATCCGTCACCCGAAGCCAAGTAAGCTTCAGAAGCATAATGATTCATTGTAGTTTTCAAAGTTCTTCGCTGGGATGCATGAATCGGGCGCCTGCTTTCATGAGCTCAGCCCTGTCCAGAGAGATTTGGAGAATCCCCAACTAACAGAATGTTGGGGCGGCAGGGTAGGGGAAGCTTGCAGAGGGCTCAGAGGAGCCACAAACATAAAGATTTTAAAATGAGAATGTTGAAGAAGAAACTGAAGTGTGGGTTCATGATCTCAGGTATATTAAATACAGAGAATAGTGATTAGTATTTTCTAATTACTGAGGAACAAGGAATAGGAAAATTGTTTTGAACTGTATCATGAAGGCTTCTGAATTGATGGGGTGAATTAGAAGATCGTTGAAAGTATCTTCCTATGTTCCTATCATGTTCACTTTATTACTTATAGATACTTGATCATTTTTAGCATTCAAGTCATTTACACTGTTGTTTTCCCAGATTAGACATCTGATCTAAAGAAGGAAAAGGAATGAATGCTTGCTGACTGCAGGTTTGGATTTTCCTTGGTCTCTGGTTTGCAAACATCATCCCATTTAATACACAAGGGGTAGGTATGATTATCCCCATTTATTTGTGAGGAAACTGAGGCCAGGAGCACTCAATATGACAATTACAGGTGGCAGTCCCAGGTCTGTATTATATGTTACTTCAGTCCTGAGTCTTTGTGACTCTAAAAGTCTTGCTTCTGATTTATCTGCAAATGTGACAGATCTAGTGTTTAGTGAGGCTATCTGGATGCCTCATTTTCTAGAAGGTATTCCAGACTGGTCTGTTTCATGTTCTGAAAGCCTTCACTTCTAGAACAAGTGTACATTCCATCCATTTTGGCACTTGTGTGTCCAAAACAATTATCTGTTACTACTCAGTCTGGACAGAGCATACTTATGGAGGAGCAAATTTGTAATGCATGTTTTCTGGTATAGCAAAAAGAAAAAAAAATACATTCCAATATCATAAGGATAAAATTTGAACTCTACTGGCATGCCTTTGGATAGTCTCCACAGTGAAGGTAAGTACAGATAGTGTGCAGTTTACAAGAACATCAAGAATTGTAGCAAGGCGAATGGTCCCCACCTGGTAAACCTGCTGGTCACCAAACCTTCCCATCCCTGACATCTGCTGTGCCTCATCTTTTTCTGATTATAAGCATTATACGTGGGCCATTGTTGATATTTTGGAAAATAAAGAAAATTGCAAATCAAAAATCACCCCTAATGCAACTGCACAAAGATAAACCAAACATACCTTAGTATGTTTCTTTTCAGCCTTTTAAAATGCAGATGTAATTTTATACAGCTTAGACATATAGTACCCTGTCTTTTCATTTAACTTGCCTCATAAGCATTTTTTTATTGTGGTAAAATATATGTAACACAAATGACCATTTTACCCATTTCCAAATGTATAATTTAGTGACTTCAAGTACATTCACAGTGTTGTACAACCATCACCACTATCCAGCTCCAAAACTTTTTCATCATCAACATTTCTCTATATTTAAAAATGCTCTACAAACCACATTTAATAGCTGCATAATAGACTATCCTGTAGAATTTACCTGAAAGCATTCCTTGCAAACATTGAACAGATACTTATTTTGTGTTCTCTGTGAGGTAGACCTTTATGACTAACGCAGTGAGCAAAACGTGGTCTTTGCTCTCTAAAACCTTCAATCCGGTGGAGGAAATGGCCGTAAGTGGGCAGTTTGAGTCCTATAGAGCGTCTAGGAGGAGAACCTTGAGGTGTATTTTATATCATTATTACTTGATCATTGCACATCTAGTGTGTACCAGATTTTTTCCTGTTATAAATAATGTTGTGACATAGTTTTAAGTATATATGTTCAAATTTCAGATTGTTTTGTGAAGAATGTGGAAAGTGGAATTATTGTAAAAAGGCAGTAAGAGGTGTTCTTTTAGAAGGCTGATTATTGTTATCCACTGTGCAGTTCTCAAGATTAGGACCTACCCCCAAACATTTCCTTTGCCTATTACACCTTAACAGCTCTACTAACTTTTTTTTTCTTTTTTTTTTACAAATGCATATCTAACTTTCATTTGGCAGTGTTAAGTGAAGAACTGGGGATGAGAAATGAGTGTATCCAACTGGGAAGAGCTAGGCGGGGCAGAGGCAAAGGGATGATGGCTGAGGTTGACATTGTGTCACAGGTGTCATGCAAACTGTCCAGCTTTTTGTACTCATTTCAGGGGCAATGGTTTGACTCTTGCTTTAAGGCTGTGCTCCATATGCATGCTGACAGAGCTTGGTTCCCCTCTGTGAAATTCCAGACTTGTGAACTTGAAGCTCATTGTGAAGTAAAAGTAACCTTTGAAAAAAAGTATGTTTATCATCTAAACAGAAACTCCTGATCTATTAAATAAGAGCAGGAAGAAAACTTTGGATATCTTATAATCTTCCCTGTTCAGACTATGGATGAAAATAAGGCTTAAAAAGTTAAAAATTCTGAAGGAAACCAGTTGGATAACCATAAACGAGAGATTAAAATTCATGTCTCTCTTTTTCTGGTGGTCATCTCGTGACCTGCCCAAGGTTTTCTTAGCCTTTGTTCTTCTTCTTAAGGAATTCTTTTCATCTTTTCACTTTTAAATTTCTGATTTTGTTTTCTGCTGTTTTGTTCTAAGATGTTCATTTTCAGTGTCGAATACATATGTGTGCTGGCTAATGTCTATCAATAGACATCACATGATGCTGGTATGTTTGCATGCCTATTCTACATTGGACCTTGGCCTACTAATTTGTTTGACTGCTGACCGCTCTCTTTATCTTGGCCTCACTGATGATTGGAAAGTTTCTGTTGACTCTGGCAAAAGTAATCAGTTGTCTTATTTTGTTTTCCTTGGATTAATCAGCAATGTCTTATTTTGCTCCCTTTGCCCTCTTCTTGTTAGCCTCTTTGGGTAATTTTGTTGGGTTTTGTTTTATTTTAAGAAGTAATACAGCCTTCAGTGGAAAACCTGGTCCAGTGTGACAGAGTAAACAGTTTTTGAATAGATCATTAATGCTGAGAATAGGAATATTAGCACAGCTCTCTGATGTATTCATTTCATGATGGCTGATAGATGATGGTTAGTTGGTAAAGCTTTATCATGAATGCATGTGTATATATTTATGTAAATGTACATATACTTTTTATGTAAATCTTCCTTCTAAGGTCAAATTTACAAAAAAAAAAATTAACATTGCTTTGTTAGCCAAAATGCCATTATCTTCAGTAGAGCTCCGTATCTACACAGTGACTCTAAATATAGGACCATGGGCTCCTGATAATAATTAGAAAAAGGAACTTAAAAAGAGCACCAAATTTGGTCTGAGGCTGTCAGCCCCAATATGAAGTGATTATTATGCAGTTGGAAAATCCAGTACTTTAGATTCTAAACAATTTCTGTTCATCAGTACATCAAAATAATTTACAGGGTTATCAGGTCCTTTTTTTTTAAGAGAGAAAAGAGCAATTCTTCATTTATCTTAAGTCTTTTATGTCGGCAATTTCATCCCTAATTAAAAAGGCATTGGCATTTTCACTGTGAAAGTAGTTTTCCTGGATTTATAGCTGAGTCCTTTAACGTACTGTTTCAAAACTGACATTGGCCTGGATAGTTATTTTTATACAATAGCAACTTAAAAATTGATTTTGGAGTGTCTTAATTTTAAAGGTGATTTCAAACATCTGTTCCTCCTGTGTTGGGTCTACTGTATTGATGTATTAAGTTCTGGAGATCTAAGGAATAAATATTGCACACTTCACTTCCAAGAAAGATGGATAGCCATTGCCGTTCTCTGTTTCGGAGACTTGAGAAAAGTCCAAAGAGATGTATACCCTTGCTCTACTCCTCACACTTGTTCTCTCACTCTCACTTGTTCTTTTATATCTTTAGGCGTGGAATAATAATAAAAATAGTAATAATAATAAGAAGAAGAGTTATATTTTCTTAAATGCTTACTGTCAGGCTATGTGATATGTCCTACTTCCTATTTAAAACAGCCTTATTAAGATTGGTAGTAGGATGACATTTTGCAGATTAGGAAACTGAGACTTCTTTCAACTAATCATTTTATTAACCTCCTGATGCCCCTTGATTGGTGGGTTCTTGTCATTTACCTATCACATCTGATCCATTCTGCACATCACTGCTGGACCCATCTGTGCTCTTTATAACATTCTCCTTCAGAAACAGCTTTAAAGACTCCACCCTGCATGGAGATAAAGCCCAAACTTCAGTATATGTGAGTTGGCCACACTTCTTTAACCTTATATTCCACAACCACCTTACAAGAACCTGCACTACAGACTACCCTAAGGTGACCAACTACTGTGTATTTGTTTCTCCTGCCCCAGAGTTGGCAAATGCCTGCTATGTACCAGGCACCCTGTTAGGATCTTAGGTGCACAGTTGTTGCCTTCAAAACTTTATACTCAGTGGCAAGACAGAACTGGACATAAATCATTTCTCTCTAACCTTTATGTATCTAATTGCAGATTGGTTTAGAGCTCTTGCCCTTGGTGAAATTTGTCCTAACTATTCAGGGCAAAAATGATTCTTCCTCTGAATGCAGCCTGACTACCAAACATTTATCTTCGAGTTTTGATCTCCTTGTCATGTGCTTGGATTGTAACCCACTTACAGGTTATGTACTCTACAGGCAAAGGCTGCAATTTTAATGTATCTTTGATCTCTAAACTCCAATATTTCAAGGGAAGATCGATTAATTTGTAAAAATCTATAAAATTTCATAACAAAAATTTTAGTCTTGGGCTACCATACTTTTAATATATTGTATCGTGGTCTGAGGCCACATGTATGAAACTATTAAAAATCAGGTTGGTACACAAATATGGCATATCTTTTGTTTTTCTGGGTTTTTAAACCAAGTCTTTTTTTTTTTAAATCGAATTAATAATATTACTATGACAGCTTCCTTTTTTTTTTAAGGGAGGAAGCCTTTCGAATACAAGCCAAGCCTTAAAAAGACATTAATACATAAAACATCCTGGGCTGTAGTCTTCGAGTTGTGGCATTTGTTAAAATTACTATAAAAGATAAATGTTGTGAACTAAAAGAGTCCTAAATTAGGTGGTAGGAAACCTGTTCTAGTCTTGGCTCAAGTCACTGAATAGGGTGACCCTGCTTCAGTCAGAAGTACCATGAGTCCCAGTTTCTTCACCTACCAGATGACGTCATTTGCATAACAGCAGATGTAATGGCTTTTTTTTTTTTAAACCATCAAAAACTTTTAAGGTGCCTCTCTCAATGTTGTTAGTTAAATTTCATCCATATATTTATCTATATATTAGTTTACTAGAGCTCCCATAACAGAACACCCACAGACTGGGTGGCTTAAATAACAGAAATTTATTTTCTTTCAATTCTTGAGGCTTTAAGTCCAAGATCGGGGTGTTGGCACCTTTGGTTTCTGGGGCTCTCGCCTTGGTTTGTAGATGCCACCTTCTTGCTGTGTCCTCACATGGTCTTTCCTGTGTGTGTGTGCGCGCACATCCCTGGTGTCTTTGTGTGTGCCTGTGTTTCCTCTTCTTATAAGAACACCAGTCCGATTGGATTAGGGCCTACTCTAATGACTTTATTTTAACTTCATTACCTCTTTAAAGGCCCTCTCTCCAAATATAGTCACATTCTGAGATACTGGTGGTTAGGGCTTCAACTTATGAATTTTGAGGAGACACAATTCAGTCTATAATATCTATTTAAAATAACGCTCCTTTGTGTTAAATTATATATAGAGAAACTAGTATTAAGAAGAAACCAAAAATAGACTTCCACCCACTTAATGCCTATTGTTAAAAATGGGAGGATGTTAAGTACATGAAAAGATAATTTAAACTGTATTGAAGAGTGTAAAAGGAAAAATAATATTCTCCTGGCCCCCTCCTTCTGCACTAAGGCAGGTTCTTTCAATACATTTCTACAAATGTTTGCTGTACAGAGGCCAGGTGCATTTTTTTTTTTTTCATGTCTTAACGTATCATAGAGTACAGATCTTTATGCACATGCTCTGTATTGGCCCTCGCCAAAAGGCTACATAGTATACCATTGTGTATATAACAGATTTTTATTTAACAAGTCACCTATTAATGGGCATTTAAGTTGTTTCCAGATCCACTCCCTCCCCCATCCCTCCCCGCCCCCCCAATCACAAACAGTAGAGTTAGATTCCTTTTAAAAACCCATGATGCAAAGAATCGTGATGAGCTACCTAACAAAAATGACTAGCTTCCAATTTTGGTGAGGACAGCCTTTGTTTTTCACCTTGCTGTTTATCGGTCCTCACTAGTGATGTTGTGAAAGGTGTTTCAGTCTTTCTTACCTTCACCAGCCCATATGCCGGTACCTCTCTTTGCTGCTTAATGTGAAAGGAGGGGCTTCCCTGTGTTTGGTCATGTCTATACAGCAGTACTTCCTCCTCAGGAAGAAGGGTCTATTCGGTCATTAACAGGCATAGACTATTTTTAGTTAAGTAAAACAGTTTTTCTTGTAAGAATCACTGTTTCCTGCCCGTGGCAGCACATGAATCCTTTTTGGCTGCTCCCACCCATTGGCGAGGGGCCAGTTTTCTAGTGGAATATGAGCAGTCTTACTGCTAATCAACATTTATGGCTGAGACCAGGATGCCCGGTGCTCTTGGATTTGCAGACTCTCCAAGCTAACAGTGCAGCTCTGGTGTGAAGTGCAGTGCAGAGGCCCCAGTCCTGTTCCCCAAGCCCTTGCTCCCTCCCCAGGCCCAGCCTCTTAGCCACATGTATCATCTGGCATTATTTTATAAGTTGTGCCATGGCACAGATGTTCTTTTCTAAAGAATTACTTTCATTTTTGACTCATTTTAGGAAACGAGGCAGTCTGTCAGAGGTGTTCTTCATTTCCAGACCCCTGAACGATTCATTTTCTCCTGAGATTTCTAACCACATGTGGGCAGTGCTTTATTTACCCAGATGTGAGAAATAACAGGAATGAACAGTCCTCTTCTAAAGCAGCTCTTGCTTCTCTGCGGAATCCAGTGTGAAGGCCCAGAGGTGGCCTGTGCTCTTATTAATGTAAATATTTCGGAGGCTTTAGTTTTATGATGCTTGTGGACATGCTGTGTGTATGGGCTTTGGTGCAGGAAAAGTATAATTTAGCAACAGATTTAAAAGGTAGTCTGGAGTGTTTCTAATTACTGTTTGTTTAGTTCACCATTGCCTAATAAGTGGATTTAAGTAACCTTGGGGGTAGGGAATGTAATGTTCATATTAGAGTCAACCATGCAAATCAAATTCTAACTAAATATTGCAGAGGACGCACCATGGAGTCATTTTATAGACGTGTTCCATTGAATTCTAAATTTAGAATTGAGAGCATTTTGGAATGGGCACTTTCTACCTGTCAGTCACCAACATGAATTATGTACATGTCCAAAATCAACTCTACTGTATGGTACAAGCCCATTTAAAATTTACCGGTGACCTTTGGCATTCAGTTCTATTTTTGATTTGACATAGGAATGAAAGAGGGGAAACCTTTTAGCTTCCCTTTCCTTCCTTTTCCCATCCTCCTCCAGTAGCTGTAATAGGAAATTGAAGTGTCAAGAGAGAGAGCCTAGGAACAGTGGCTCTCAACCTCGGCTGCACCTTGGTTGGATTCAGCCTGGGAACTTTAAAAAATACTGGAGCCTGGGTCTCACCCACAGTGGTTCTGGTTTAATTGTCTGGAATGCAGCCTGCTCTGGGGTTTTTAAAAGCTCTGCAGAGGATGTCGTTGCGCACTAAGGGTTGGTACCCACAGACCTAACCGTCTGGGACTTAAGAGGTCTTCGCATTCAGTGGTTCTCAGCCCTGGTTGCACATTAGCATTACCTAAAAATCTTTTTGAAAGAAATACTGATGCCTTGCCAATCGAAACCACGTTTCTGGGGTAGGGAGCCAGTATTTTTAGAAAGCTCCTAGATGATTCTTACACACTGAGAGAAATTAGGTCAACTGACATAATCTAACCATCCCATACCACAGGTAAGGAAAAATGAGAATTAGGAAGGTTAAAAAGTGGCTTGTTTAGGTTGTTGCAGAGGCAGGTCTGGGACTCAGGTCTGATGCCTCTGACTGGTCTTTCTAATGCCCAGCACCGCGCCCTTATGTTTGGCTGCTGTCTTTATTAATGCCTCCTCATCCTTCAGGTGATGTTCCTGCCTCCAAGAGGCCTTCTCTGAGACCTCACACTCACCCATCCATTCCTTTATACTTGAACAGCACCCTGCTTACTTTTTTCCCCTTGGACAGTCAGCGTCAGGAGAACAGAGCCCATGTCATTCTTGGCTTCTCTGTAACTTGCTGACTGTCATTGGGTCCCAGATAATACTTGATGACGTTCCCTAACCTTTTATTCATCAATTAGTCCATATGGATTCCTAAAAAAAAAAAAAGAATTCATTCGTATATACTAGTTTCTGAAAATAGTTTCTGAGAGCAAAAGTTATTTCTTACCCGTCAGCAGGCCACTGTACCATGGGTCAAGATTTCATACACAAGGACTTTCCACCCCCGACTTCCAGGAGAGACCTTTTTGGCAAAGGAAAAAAAAAAAAGTTTATCAAGGGGATGTTGATGACAAAATAATGAAACTATTCCAGTGACTGTACATGTTGCTCAACGTACATACAACCAGTGACTTTTTGAATAACATATTTACACGTGTGTATGGCATAAACAAAAGACAGCATGTGGCGTTACCTCAGGACAGAAAATTGTCTGAAGGAAAAATAGCGCCATTTCATGAAAATACATTTTAAAGACTAAATCATTTCCTTTATCATATTACATATGTAACTTTGAGCAGCCACATTTTGTTAGTATAGCTGAATTAAATCCTTCGGCGTCTCTGGATTAATGTTAAAGTCTTTTCAGTAGATTTAAAAAACTATCAATCTTCTGTCATCTCACTTTAAGGTCATGCTTGGCCAGCATCTTACTTTTAGTTGAAAAATATTTTTAGATGTGTAGTATTTATGTTTATACTTGTAGCTGTAACAAAGGTTTGTCTCAGAAAGCAGGTTGCAGCCAGTATCTCTTTACAGGTAGCCAGGAGGCTCCACGTAGAGGTAACAGAGAGCAGCTTTTTTTTCCTGTTTGGGGAATTCAGAGTTAAAAGTTTTTGGAGCCAAGACTGCAAACAGGATGGTGTTGTAGGGTCGATGTTAAGATGTTCCAGGCAGGAAAGAATAATGACCAGAGTGCATGAAATCATTTTCAGGGCTTAATAAGGCTTAATTAGAGGTTCATGCTTTATAATTGGGAGCCTTCATACCCCAGGTTAGTGGCAGTGCAGCAGCATGTAAGTAAAGTTCTTAAATTTTTCAGGAGAAAGCTGTCATTTAAGTGGAGATAAGTGTACAACATTTTTATATTAAAATAACATTGAATGTAAGACCTGAAATCATAAAACTCCTAGAAGAAAACAGATGGTAAACTCCCCGATATAGGTCTTGGTGATGATTTGTTGAATCTGACACCAAAAACAAAAATAAGGAGGACTGTATCATACTAAAAAACTTCTGCACAGCAAAGGAAACCAACAAAATGAAAAGACAACCTACTGAGTGGGAAAAAATATTCACAAATTATATATCTAAAGTGCTAATATCTAAATTTATAAAGAATGCATATAATTCAATAGCAAAAAAATAATAATAACCAATGTGATTTAAAAACGGGCAGAAGATCTTAACAGACGTTTTCCCAAATAAGATACAAAGATGACCAACGAGTACTTAGAAAAATGCTCAACATCATTAATCATCAGGGAGATGTAAATTAAAGCCACAGTGAGATATAACCTCACACCTGTTAGAATGGTTTTTATCAAAATGACAAAACATAACAAGTGTTGGTGAGGATGTGGAGAAAAGCAAACACTCATTCATTGTTGGTAGGAATGGAAACTGGTGAAGCTGCTATGAAAAACAGTGTGGAAGTTCCTCAAAAAATTAAAAACAGAACTACCATATGATCCAGCAATTCCGCCTTTGGATATTTATTAAAGAAAAGGAAAACACTAACTAGAAAAGTTATGTGCACGCCCATGTTCGTTGCAGCATTACTTACAATAGCCAAGATATGGAAACAAACCTAAGTATCCATTGATGGATGATAGATAAGGAAATTGTGGTACTTATATACAATGGACTATTATTCAATTGTAAAAAAGAATGAAATCTTGCCATTTGCAATAACATGGATGGACTTAGAGAGCATTATGCTAAGTGAAACATCAGAGAAAGAGAAATACTGTCTGATCTCTTTCATATGTGAAATCTAAAAACAACAACAAACCAAACTTACAGAGAACAGATTGCCAGAGGCAGTGGGTGGAGGGTTGGGAGAAATGGGTGAAGGGGATAGACATTTATTTTAAAAATCTGTGTTACAGATGTATGACATACTAAAAAATAACTTTGATTATATCATGGAATAAAGTACAAAGTTTGCAAGACTTTTTTAAAGATTAAAACATGAAGTTTTAAAGGATCACCTTCTTCCAGTCTCTCCTTTACTGCTATTTGGATGAAAAATTAACAAGCCAATAAAAGCTTTTGCTGAGTAACCTACTTCTATCATACTAACTACAGATGCTCACCAATACTGGAAGAGAAGGAGAAGGAGGGAAAGGAAGTGTTCATAGCTAAGGCGCAGCGTTCAGTGTTTTTGCCCGTGTTGCTGCATGGAATCTTTATGGCTGCCTGCACATTAGGACTTATTCACACCAGTTTTTACATGTGAGGACATATATATGCACCTGTCCACTAGGGAGCAGAGCCAGAATTTGAATCCAGGTCTGTCTGATTCCAGAGCCCTTGTATTTTTCTACCAGTCTTGGCCTCATAGCATGAGAGTGGAGAAGTCTCTAGAAAAGATTGTTATTAACCATGAGGAATTACCGTGCTGGAAAAAGAGGACTGACTTTTGCTTCCCTTGGAGTTGTTATTTCACACCATTAAGTTAACAGTAATAAACTTCCGTGAAACAGTTAAAAGCATTTCCTCATAATGTCTTATAAAGTTTTGACTTTAAACGGCATGTTGTTATTGCAGTGGTCTTCAGACCGTACTAATGTATTCATTGTCATGATTTAAAAGAGAGGAAAGGAATAGTCAGCAATGGCCATTTTTGATCAAAAGACATACAGCCTCAGGTAGAGTTTTGTGATCTATCTCTCAGACGTCATGCATTTGACTCAGAGGAGGGAGCAAAGCGAAATGGTTGCTGATTTGTGTATTGCCATGCAGTTCCTGGGTTTGAGAATCCTGGCTCTGCCACCCACCAGCGGTGTGATCTTGGGCAAGTGACCTAACCGTCTGTGCCTTAGTTCCTTATTAGTAAGACGGGAACAATAATAACTTCATTGTCATTTTAAGAATGGAGTAACATAAGGCATAGAAAGAGCTTAGCACATTATGTGACATAAAGTTAGTGCTCAGTAAATGTCTATTCTTAGTGGACAAAAGCTATATGTTACATGGCCCAGTGATCCCATTCCAAGTGTTGACTCAAGAGAATTGAAAACCCATGTTCACCTAAGACCTTTTAGCAAAATTTTATAGAAGTTTTCTTAATAGATAAAACCTAGAAACAAATGTCCATCAGCTGGCAAATGGATAAATTGTGGTACATCCATACAATAGAATGCTATTCAGTAGCAAAAAGGAACAAACTACTGATACAGGCAACACCATGAATAAATCTCAAAAGCATTTTGCTAAGTAAAGGAAGCCAGATAAAAAGGCTGCATACTATGTGATTCCATTTATATGACATTCTGAAAAGGCAAAACTAGAGACAAATCACATCATTGCTTGCCAAGGACTGGAAGTGGGTGGAGGAGATTGCCTAGGAGCAAGAGGAAGCTTTTGGGGGTATTGGAAATACTCTATATCTTCAGCGTGGTAGTGGTTACATGATTGTCTACATTTGTCAAGATATATCAAACTTAAAAAGGGTAAAGTTTTACTGTATATAAGTTAAACCTCAGACTTTTTTTAAAGTCAGGAGCTGCAACATGAACAAAGAATAGTGGGAGAAAAGGGTTTAGAAACAATGAATAATCAGAAGTTCCAGAAACTGTAGCTATTATGCAATTTTAATGACCAAATAAGATGGGAGAAATGATTTTATTAATTTTATTCTCACAGGCTATAGGTTAAAAAAAATGTAGAAACCTATAGAATAGTTTTGTCTTGCCTTAACATATCTGATTCCTTTGCTGTGAGCACTGGTCTCCTTTTTCAACCCTATCCATTTAGAGCTGTTTCTGTTTCGTAGGCACAGGGCTCTCCTGGTTGCTTCCTGGGAGAACCCTGAAAGAGAGCTTGCGGTGTCGTAAGGCATCTGTGGAAACAGAACATTGGTGTTCTAGATGAACTGATTACTGAGTAATCTGAGTACACTAATGAGACAGGAATATTATCTCAGAGCATTGTTCATTGAGCATGAGTCACAGAGGCCTTTGACATTTTCTCATGGAGCTCATGCTTATCTCAGTAGCATGGAGCACAGCCCAGAACTCCCTCCTTCCTGAAATTCTTCACTTGGCTTATGGATGCTGCTCCATCTTGATTCTGTTCACAACTCACTCGTTGCTTCTCAGTCTCTCCGACTGGATCTGTCTCTTCCTATTCCTGGCTTCTAAACTTTGGAGTGCCAAGGGTTTTTCTGACCTCTTCTGCATCTCACTTGCTTCTTAGGTGACTTCATTCATTTCCAGTGCCTTAAATACCATCTATATGTTGATGACTTCCACATACTTATCTCCAATCCCTGTTCCTCTCTTGCTTTTCAGCTGCTGGTTTTATTTACCTTTCTACCTAGTTGTCTAAGAGACATCTCAAATGTTAACATGTCCAAAAGCAACTTCCTAATTGTTTTCCAAACCTACACTTCTTACATTAATCCTCATCTCAGCAGTGACTCCACCCAGTCATTCAGTCCAAAAACCTGAAGTCATCCTTGATTCCTGACTTTCTCTCACACCTCATATTTGATTCATTAGCATCTATGCCAAGGACTCCTAATCTCCCACCTCACACCTAAATCCGAGAGGCCACCACTAAGCAAGCCTTCCTGGGACATCTGCAATCACTTCCCAAGCCATCTTCCTATCTCTACTCGTGTTCCTCATGGTCTGAGTTCATACAACAGCCCCAGTGATTCTTCTGTTTTATACTTTTATACTACTTGCAATGGCTTCTCTACAAACTATATAAAGTACAAACTCTTAGCCGTGTACTGTAAGGCCCCTGCTACATCTCTGTTCCCATCCCTTCCCACTCTGCCTTTCTGACGAGGTGCTCCAGCCTCATTGGCCTCTCGCTTTCCCTTGATATGTCACCCTCATTCCTGGAACCTAGTTCTCTCTTTCTTCTCTACCTCCTCTCACTTTGTTGTCTGGGATTCTTGCTCCCGTACTTCATTCAGTTCTCCTTCAAGTGCCAGCCCCTCAGAGCTGGCATCCCTGGCTTACCTGTCTAAGATATCACTGTTACTCTCTATCCCTTCAACTCACTTTACTTGACTTCAAAGCATATATCTCCACTTAAAATTAGTATATGTGTATTTGTTTATTGCCTCTGTCTCCTGGTAGATTGTAAACTCTATAGCGACATTGTTCTGGTGCCCTGTAACTATTTTTTGAACAACTGAAGGAATAAATGAATTAATGATCTGATCCTCTTACATTAAAAGTTAAAGAACTAAACACCTTCCTAGACCCTAATATACCTTTTTATCTTACACCCTATCTCTCTGTCCTCTTTTAAGGCAGAATTTCTGAAACGTGATCTAGAGGTACCATGAGTCTTTATTACTCATTTATTCTTCACTCTCTTACAATTGGGTGTCTTTTCTCATCACTCCTATGAAATTTCTCAAGGTCATTCAAATCTCTGTATTGCTGCTTCCAATAGATACATTTCTATCCTATCTTGCTGGGTCTCTGAGAAGCTTTCAGCACAGTTTTCTATTACATTCCTAAGAGTCCCTCCTAACCTAACTATCCCCTTCCCTATTAGCCATCCCTTGATCCTTTGCTGGTATATCCTTCTTTTTTGGAATCTCTGAATTCTTCAGGGTATGGCTGAGGCCTTCTTCTCACACTACACACTCATCTATTCCCAGGGCTTTAAATACCTTTAGGGAGCTGGTGGCTCCCCTGTGTATACGTCCAACACTGACTTCTGCTGAGCTCCAGACCCTACATTTGACTGCTTCCTTCACATTTCTTTGGATGCCCAAGGAGAAACTCTTGCTTTGCTTCCATATCCCACCTACCCGAATCTGCCTTTTCACATCCTATCTTTGCCATCTCAGTAAATGATACCACCATCTTCCCAATTTCTAATGTCAGAAACCTGGTTGTCATCTTAATTTGTCCTTCATTGCCCCCTTCCCCACCACTTTTGATTATGCCTTCAAAATATATTTTGAATTCGTTTTCTCTGTCTCCACTACTACTCCCTTAAGCCGACTTTGTTGCTTGGACATCAGCAGTATCTAATGACTGGTCTGTCATCACTGCCTTTGCCACAGCAGAGTGCTCTGTCATGGCGTGATGCCCCTCAGTTCATGGGGTAACGTGGCATCTCTTCAACTTCGTTTTGTTACCCAGCCTCTCATCTCTTCAGTACATTTCGGTCACACTGACCCCTTTAGGTCATGTCCTTGAGCACACCAAGATGTTTTCTGCGTCAGAACTATTCCCCCTTCCTTGAGTGTTCTTTCTTTAGCCCTGCATGGCCAGCTTCTTCTCATCCTTCAGGTCTCCGATATTGCCCTTCAGCAAGCCTCCTCTGACCATACTGCCTGAAATACTTCTCCGTCTTATTCTGTCATAGCAACCTATTTGTTTCCTTCTTATCCACTAAGCAAAGTCAGTTATTTAAAAAGCACTTACATTTGTTTTTATTGTGGAATATAAATTCCCTGAAATGGGACTTTCTCTCCTTTGTTAGCTGTTCTAGCTTCTGCATCTACCACGGTGCTTCACAGTAGTAGGTACCAGAACAGGGTTCTTATGTTTCTGTGTATTGTGTGGTGAGACGCTTGACCTGAGTCCTCACCTCCATCGTTTTTATAAAGGGAAAAATTAAGTTTTTATTTTTTCAGTTTTGTATAGTTAGTTTATAAAGTTTACATAATTAAAAAATTAATTCTGTTAAGATTTGTTATGAAAAATAACAGCATGTCCCCTTCCATTTTGTTTGCCAGATGCAAGTGTTTTAAATTTTAGCTGATTATTGTAGTAATTCTAGATCTTTAATTAACATATCTTTAAAAAACATATGTTTTTTAGTTTTAGGAATTATCCGCTTATGAAAAAGTATTTAGCTTACTTTTATCTACCTCTGCCCCTCTCCTCGTCTCACACAAAGTTTCACAACCTTCTCCATTGTAATCATACTGTAATTTTGCTAAGATCAATATTCAATACTTACTTTATGATAACTATGTAGTACTTCCCACAGAGGAGCCATGTAATATATAGTTTAATTACTTTCCTTTTAAGATAACACAGCAGATATTGTTTTATATCTTAATTTCTGATGTACTTTTAAATGTTCAACCTTAAACTCTACCCCAGTTGTAAATCTTCTCTCAATATAGTTGTCTACATAGAGAATCTACCCAATTCATCTTATTTGGGGAAATTCCTCCCAGAGCCTTTTGATCTTCACTCTGTCTAGGTTGCGTTCTCGGCCCCCTACAGCTAGGACTTCCCCTTCACCCTCCTGAGGACTCCGGTTTGCCTCTCTTATATTGGAGCTGTCGGTCTCTGGAATTATGACTTACTGTTTGTTGGTTTACTACTTCATTTTGGTGGAGCACATTCTGCAGTTTCTTATGGAGAAAAAGAGTAAGAGAGGTGATTTTTTTGAGACTCGCAGGTCTGACAGTGCCTTTGTTCTCCCCTGGCTTTTAGTGGACAGCTTGGCTAAATTTGTAATTCTAAGGTAGAAATCATTTGTTCTCAGAATTTTGAAGCCTTTGCCTTCCAGAGTTGTTCTTGAGGAGTTCCTGCCATTCTGAGCTAAAATCCTTTGCACGAAAACTCTTTTTCTCTCTGGAAATTCCATAATGATTTACCCTTGCTGTGGGTCTATTTACATGTAATATGCTGGAAACTTGGCCTTTTCACTGTGGAAACCAGTTCTCTACCCTTTCTTTAAAGGAAAACTTTGTCCTTCAGTTCTGGGGAAAAGATGTCCTTCAATTCTAGAAAAAAATGCCATTCAATTCTGGGAAATTTCGTTCCTTGACAATTACTTTTCCTTCATTTTCTACTAAACACTCTATTATTTGGCTGTTGACTATCTCGAATTAGCTCCTAAACTCTCCATCTTTCCTGTTTTCCATTTCTGTCTTTTTGCTCAACTTTCTTGGACATTTCCTGAATTGTATCTTTCAAGCATTATATTAAACTTTTAATCTGCTATCGTTTTAAGTTCTAAGAGCTCTTTTTTATTCTCTGAATATTTCTCTTTCTTTGATAACATCTTGTTCTTATTTCATAGATGTGCTTTTCTCAGATCTCTGAAGATGCTAGGGTTTTGATTTTTGTTTCTCTAAAATTCTTCTTTCTGTTATTTTTTTTCTCTCCTTTAAGTTGCTTTGCTATTTCTCTGGTAGATGCTTTCCCTAATATCTGGAAATTCTTGTTGTTCCCTCCTATTTTAGAGTAATTCTAATATGATGACCATGACCACAAGTTTTTTGAATAGTGAATGGGGTTTGGCAATTCTGGGCTTCATCTAGGGTTACCTGGCTGAGCTGTTTATTTTGATTTTGTTTTGGAAATCTTGATGTTAATATTTTTAGGTCTTTAGGCGTTGTGTGTTTTTTGTTTGTTTTTGTTGTCTTATTTAGCTGATTAGATCCCTAGAGAAAATATAGCTAGGCTAGGGGTCTCAACATTCAACAGTAATCTCTTCGTGTAGTCTCTCTTCAGTATGGAATCGCCATCCTTAACTCTGCCGGGAATCCTCCAGTCCAAAGATCCTTTCTTAGTTCTTCACAGAGAGGATACATTTCCAGTCTTCTCCTAGGTGGGGTCTGGGGCTTTGGAGACAATCATCTGTCTTCAAGGAATGAGGGAGAGAATCTGGGGGTCTAACTACTTCTTAAATAGACTTTCAGCCAATATTTCACCCCGCCTTCACTCCCACTTCCAGAGGAACCTGGTGTTGCCAGGCCCTCAGCCTTTGGGGGGTTTATAATTTAAATGAAATTTCTCCTTGGTGATCTTAGTTTTGGACTGAGCTTTCTTGATTCTGCTAAGCTAGTTGCCACTTGTCTGTTTGCTCTCCATCTTCCAAAACTGTGTTACTAGCTCTTCTATCTTTTGTGTCTTAATCTGTTTAGTTTGCAGTGGTTTTTGAAGAGGGAGCAGAACTAAATGTATGTGTTCAGTACTCCATCTTCAAATAAAAATTTCTCTTGACATGAGTTTTAAGTTGTTGTTTATGAGGCATTTGGTCATACATGTGAAATAGAGTTCTCGGTAAGCTGTGAATCTCCATTCCTCCCCCAACTTCAATTCTTTTCTTACCTACAGTGTGGGCGAGGCATGGTGGAAAGTTCCTTGGACTGCAAGTTAGACTTGGGTTCAATTTCCAGAGTTGCTACAAAGTACTTAATATGGGCATTCTCCTTTGTCATTATTTCTTCATCAATAAGACCAGGGAATTGAAATAGATGATTTTAAAGTCTCTTTGTACCCATAGATTGATTTTATTTTCAAGAAAAGTCTCAAGTAAAATTACAACCTACTTTTAATGAACAAGAAACTGTTAAAAGGTAAAAAAAAATTCTGAATTTTTTTCCTCTGGTCTATTTTCAGCTGATAATAGTTCAGCTCCAAAGCATACTTGGACTCATGTTCTCAGTAGCTGAAGTGTTAGTTTTGAGCCAGAAAAACAGGAAAGATAATAGAGAATGAGGTCTATTTTTTTCCCATTTACCCTCTGACAGGAATGGATATCCTGGTAGCACCCCACCAGGAAATGTGTCCTCATCCAAGCCATGTGTGAGTAGATAATATCCCCCATCTATATTTTCTCTTTCCTCCATGTTGCTATTTTTCAGTTAGGTGGAGAGTGGACATTGCGTGTCACTGTGGTTTTGACTGGCGGGTTTGATCACTAATCATGTGTGCTCAGTAGTGGTTCATATAATGACTGAAGAGGAAATGTGATCCGTGAAGCCAGTGACCTTGTGGCTCAGGTACCAAGGTGAGATTCCTTAGGGCAGTACTTCACAAACTGAGTTATACATTAGAGCCACCCTGCCCCAGTTACTAAAACAGTCTCCATGAGGCGGGGCTCAGGAATCATTTTGTCAGAGTTCCCCAGGTTATTGTGATATACTTGATTCTTACACTGACTGGGAAACTATTGTCTTAGAGATGGGAGGCCAGAAAAAAAATCTGAGTCTTGAGCATTTGCAGAGCTCGGGGAAAAAAGCAGAACAGAAACTGAACCTGGCATACCTGGCCAGCTTCTATCAATCACAAAAACAATTTCAAACTCTCACTGCTTTCCTAACGTCTGTACTCTACACCCTTTTCTCCTCATTCTTAGTAGATCATCTTGCTTCTGAAACCAGCGAGAAAACAGAAACCTTTGGAGGGGTACTGCCCCAACTTTCCTCTCCTTCATTCCAAAAAAAAAGTGTGTGTTTATAATGCAAATATCACTGTATGTTTACACTTACGTTTACTTTTCCGATTAAAGTTAACCCCTCTATCTATGCCTCTCTCCATCAATGATCCCTCCTATGTATTTTTCCTTCACTCTTTTTCATCAACATTTGTGTGTATGTATATGTAATATATGTAATACGAATACATATTTAGTTTTATAAAACACGGCACAACAAACAAAAATATTTCTTCCTCAACTTTATGGCCATCCTAGGTTCTGCCGTATCCTGTTCATTCATTTATTCATTCCATATTTTGGGTCAACTATCTGCAAAGACCTTGGCTAGGCACTGAGGTTCTATAGCAA
The DNA here is from genome assembly GCF_902729225.1 of Pteropus medius. Lineage (NCBI taxonomy): Eukaryota > Metazoa > Chordata > Mammalia > Chiroptera > Pteropodidae > Pteropus > Pteropus medius. The sequence continues at coordinate 3,830,594 of NW_024349519.1, read as the reverse complement.
ACTAAGTAGACATAGCCCCTGCTTTCATGGTGCTTACACTCTCTTTTTTAATATACTCTTTTAAAAATTTTTGCTCTCATTTTTCCCCATTACATAAAAAATACAAATGCTTGTTGTCCTAAATCTGAAAGTAGCTTTCTAATGGGAAGCCACCGAAGGGTTTAAAGCAGACAATTACTGGGTAAGGAATTTCATTTTCAGAGGTCACTTTGGCTGTTGAAGGGAGAAAGGATTGGAAGGGGGTGAAGGTTGCTGGCAGGCTCTCAGTCAGGAGATTAGTGCTGTAGTCCAGAACGGGGCTACTGGGGTCTTGGCAGTGTAAGACAGAGAGAAGAAGACAAACTCAAGAAATATTCGGCACCATAAGATGGTGAATGTTTGGCTGTGGGATGAAAGAGCAAGGGGAGTCCAGGATGACACCCAGGTGTGTGTGTGTGTGTGTGTGTGTGTGTGTGTGTGTGACATGTACATGTACCTGTCCTGTGTGCACACTCTCAGTCTGAGATGCAAGGGAGGTTTCCAAGTAGAAGAGTCACATAGATAGTTGGATGTATGAAGTTCAAAAGCGACAGCTGGAAACGAGCGATGCATTTGGAACCTTTCTCCTAAAGATGTTAACAGATGCCATGGGATAGATGACAGAGGCATGGGCCTTGGGTGGAGCCTCGAATATTTTAGAAGTCAAGTCAAGTCTAGTCTAGGAGCAGGCACCAACAGAGGAGACCAGAGACATGGACGAACCTCCAAGAGAAGGCAAGAGAAGAGAGTCTTCAAAAGTCATAGTCAGCTGTGTCAAAGATTGCCGAGATGCCAAATAAGGCAAAAATGTAAAATAGACATTAGGTTTAGCAGTGTACAAGTCATGGGTGACCTTAAGCAGAGCCGGGTGATGGGTGGTAGAGACTGAATCCCTGCTGGAGAGGTGGCCACCTACCTAGAGCCCTGGCAGCAGTGGTAAGGATTTGGGACTGTTACAATGCAATCGATGCATGGTCAAGGCTGATAAAGTTGTTGTTTTTCCTTTTTATGATAACCTCTTTATTATTTTGTTCCAATTACCAAAGCAATATGTACTCATTGTAAAAGTTTTAAACATCCAAAAATATGACTGAGAATAATCTTCATAGACCTATTCCCTCATAAATAACCACTGTTAATAATTTGAGGTATATCCTTCAAGGTTTTTCTGTGCACACACTACCACGTTCACATACTTTTATACATTTAATTTACAAAAATTGGATTTATTGCCATATAGTCTGTTAAAGCTTGTATTTTTATCTGTTTCAGACATCTTACTACATAAGCAAGTGTATAGTATTATATTGTGCTGTAGTATATTCTCTGGACATTTGAGTTTTATTTAGACATTTTAGCTTTCTCACATAATGCTTTCCTGAACATATTTGTGCATATTTGCTTATGCATCCCTTTCATGTGTGTGCAGGAATTTCTGTGGGATAAGTTTCTGAAGTGGAATTCTGGGGTCAAAGGGAGTACACATTTGACATTTTGTTACTGCTACAATGCCCAAGGACAGGGTCTTTTTTTTTTTTAAGATGGAAGAACTTTGAGCTTGAAAAATGTCAATAAGGGGCAAGTAAGGGGTAAGTTGAAGTCACACAAAAACATGCTTGAGTATTGTACAGTGAGAAGGCCTGTGGGAATGGAAACCAAGGCATGAAAGAAGGAGGCTCTAGGCTGAGGAGGGTAGATAGGATGAAAGGGGAGGCAGGGTCTTCAGTCATTCCCAGAGCCTTGCCCAGTGCTGGCACATGGCAGGCACTCGGCAGGCACTCAACAAATAGATACTGGTTGAATGAATAAACAAATGTAGTTTGGTTGATTTGGCAATGGAATTTAATGATTCTATCTGAAAACATCTAGTTTTCCACTTTCTCTACCAAATATAAGGTTAAGATTTCCTACTGAAACTGGTAAAGGAGAAATTGGAGATTTGAAAGGCCCTTCTGAGCGAACCCATTTGCTCAGGTTGGGTTCCGTACAGTCTCCGTATCTCTTACATTCCTCCCCAGTCAGCCTGCTGATTCTAAGACCTTAAAGTCACTGGATTCCATCTCATTCTGTTCATCCCCACTACCACCATCATCATGTTCTAGCCCGGATTTTGTTCAGAATAGTCTCTTAGATGGTCTCATATTTCCTCTTGTGCATTGCTCTGGTCTCACTTCTTCAGATCCCCAGCCCTGTTCAGTTTATCTATTCTCCCTGGACGGTCATTTGTATGTTTATTTATCTAGTCTTCACATGTGAATATCTTAGTGGCTGTTTTTACATTTCTCACACTTAACTAGTGTTTAGCTCATATTGCATGCTAAAAAAGGATAGTTATGATTTTATGCCAGAAAGTCTAATGCTTATATAAACTTGGTTCATGAAAAAGAAGGACAAGGACAAAAGGCGTGAGATGAACTCACAAAGGACTAAGACATTTGATCCTGGAGCAAGAGTCAGGATTATTACATCCGAGGGAGAGGCAATCTGATTTTAAGTGCCATTTGTATTAGTTTTTTTAATTAGCACATTAAGTGCATATTTTGAGTAAACTTAAATACTTTACATCTCTCAGGTGATTCAGCTATATTCAGATGATCTGTTTATTTTTAAACTCTCAAAGAGCTATACTTTATCGTATTTTCTAGAGTAGAAGTACCTGAACCTTCTTAGCTGCATCTGGCCAGCTGGAGGATTATCACATGATTGAAGTCCCTGATGGGATTCTAAAAGAAGTGGCCTTCCAATCCATTAGATAAGGAGCTCCCAAATTGGGATCTTCCCGTTTGGATCTGCCTGCCTCTGCTGCATCACCATGCCCCTCCCCACTTTAATCTACTGGGAGTGTAGTAGGAGGTCCTTACCAGCTGGCAACTGAACTAGTATTTCAAGTTACAAAATCAAAGTGTAATAAGAGACAGAAGGAGTTGGTTATTTTTCTCTGGAGCAAACGGCATGGATTCAAACCTTCTAAAGCATTATATTCGCAGCTGGGAAATGCTATGGTCAGGAGACTGAGAGTCATTTACATCATCCCAGGGACTGTCTAGAGAGACGCTTGTCATGAGAGTTGAAGTCTTATAGAAAAGATCAGCACCCTACTGCATGAGGCCAGATGCTTCTCTCTGTGACTCCTCCCTCCCCAGCCCTGTGTGAGAGTTTCCCTCAAATAGCCACCTATTCCTAGCACAGTCACTGTGTTCTCAGCTATAAGAATGGCCATTGCCCTGGCCACTCCTCAAGCAGAAGGGACTGACTGACGAGCTGGATCTGGGTGCCCCACTTCTGAACAGTCCTCTGAGGCTATTGGGTTGTTGAAGGGTGAACAAAGAAGAGGGTGAGGCTTTGCTGCCAAGGTTGCCCTTGACTCATCGGGTTTCCCAGAGGCAATAGAGTAGGTAGTGGCTGAATATAGGCATCAGTTCTATTTAGCCTAAAATAGTATCCTAAACTACGAAAACTGATGCGTTTGGAAGGAATTTTTGTTGTCTCAGTCTGTTACTTAACTGGTGGCTTTAAAAAAATGTACCCATACATTCAAAATTTAAGTAATGGTGTGATTTAGAAGTATATAAATAACAATACACAAGAATGCTTAAAATGAGATTTACATGTTTCTTGAGTTCTCTTCATTTTCAGCATTAGACTGAATTTACATACACTTCCCTAATTTTTGTTGTTATGGAACAGGTAATAAACTGCCATCAATATCTTTATTTCTTGACATATTCCAAAGTCTATATATATCCTTTAAAAAAAATGAAAAGCACTTCAGGAAGGTTCCAACATAACATTTCCCCATTATATATTACTTGTAGCTCATATTTATGTAGTGTTTACAATGTGCAGATTCCCAGCTTAACACTTCATGTGCCACAACTCATTTCATCTTCAAAACAACCCTGAGAGGAAGATGCAGACCCTGACCCATAGGACGGTTGACTAAGCTGCTCAAGGTCACACATTTTAGGAAATGGTGAGTCTGGGGACTGAATTCACATCTCTCTGACTCCAGCAGCCAACCTAATAGAAGGCAGTCTTTCAGCAGATAATTATGGAATGACTCACATGGCCCAGACACTATTCTAGGTGCTTCGGATTCATCTACACACAAGGCGAAATCTCTGCCCTCATGAAACTTACATAATATATAACAATGAATTATTAATTAAGTGCTAAAGAAAAATACAACAGAGCAAGTGACAAAGAATGGTGCCTCTATTCTGAGCCTGAGTTAGGGACAACCCCTCCGAGGCCAGGATATTGAACAGAGACCTAAAAAGCAATAGAGAAAGATGCCAAAGACCAAAAAGCAGTGTCATATAGTGGTTATAAGCATAGCCAGCCTGTGGGCTCCTGAGTCAAATTCTGATCCTCTTGCTCATTAGCTGTATGATCTTGGGCAAAATACTTGATTTCTCTGTGCCTCTTCACTGGTGATGTAAATCTAACGATAATGCTTATCTTTATCCTATAGGGCTTTTGTGAAGATGAAATGGGTTCGTATATGAAAAGAACTTAGATATAAAACAGGTACTAGAGTTTGTTAAGCACTCTTAACATATTAGTGTTAAGTGCTAGTTTTTATCTAGGCACTGTGGAGTGGTGAGATGTAAGTAGCCGATTTCTGAATATATTTTGAAAATTTAGCTGAGTAGATTTATCGAGGAATTAGATGTTGAAGTAGGAGGGAAAGGAATCAGGGATGGCTCCAGAAATTTTGGTCTGATTAATTTGGTGGAATTTGGGGTCCTTTCCAAAGTGGGGGGAGACTTGGGGTATAACACATTTTGGTGGCATTAAGTACATTCTCATTATCGTGCAACTATCACCACCATCCAGCTCCAAAACTTTTTCACCTTGCAGAACCGAAATTCCGTTCTCATTAAACAACAACTCTCCATTCTTCCCTTCCTCCAGTCTCTGACAGCCACTATTCTACTTTGTCTCTATGAATTTAACTACTCGAAAGACCTCATATTAGTGGAATCATACAGAATTTGACTGGCTTATTTCACATAGCATAATGTCCTCAGGATACATCCATGTAGTAGCATGGGTCAGAATTGCCTTTTTAAGGCTAACTAACTTTCCATTGTATGTTTTCAGTTGATGGAAACTTGGATCGTTTCCACCTTTGGCTATTGTGAATAATGTTGCTATGAACATGGGTATGCAAATACTTGTTTGAGTTCCTCCTTTTCCTTCTTTTGAGTATATACCATATAGTTTTATAATCTACTTTTTCACAATGAAATATATTGTTAGAATTTTCTGTCATAAATATTCCTATCCAAAATTATTTTTAGTGATTACATTATATACTATTGTATAGCTGTATCCTAATTGATTTAAGCAAGCAAGTATTATTTCCTAGAAATAGAATTTATAAGATCAAAGGATATAACTAATATTAAAGCTTTTGCTACATTTGCCAAGTTTATATTTTTGGCTGCAAAACAGGAACGTGTTTGAGTAATAGGTGCTGTTCCACACCTCACTGGCATGCATAGTTATATACAGTATGTACATGTAAGAGTTATTTTCTTTTAGAATTCTGAAAAATTCTAAATTCTGAAGCAAAGGTTTTGGCATCAAAGGTATTAGATAATGGAATGTGAACTTATAGTTGTTTTTATTTTTTTCCTTGCATTTTATGTTCTCATTCCTCCTAAGCTTTAAAACCTAATTTTGAAACTAGGCCTACTTTGATAGTTAAGCATGGAGTTATGACTCCAATGTGTTTTGAGTTTAAAGACAATAGGAATTTAAGAATAGTGTTTTCTTTCATCCCCAGGATTTGTATAATCACTATAATCTGGGAACTGACAGGTCAGTGACTAGAGCTAAGTTGCAGCTGAGGTATAGCCAACTGCAAACTTGGTGTGATATTCAACTGGGAACCCTGAGGGTCTTAGAAGACCTGAACTAATTGGACAGTGAAGCGATAGTGAGCTTTCCGAGATGTTGTTGGAACATATTTTTATAATTAATACCATTTGTTCTTTATAGAATATCAGCTGTGTTAGCCAAGCTTTAAAAAAAAAAAAAAAATCACCAGATTGAATACATTAAATAAAATCACTCTTTAGTTACATAATTGATTGTTGTTAATGTTATGAAATCTAAATTTAAAAATATGTTTATTAAAATGGTAAAGATTGCAGAAATGGAAAAGTTGACTCAAATTCATGTGGAATTGCCAGGGACCCTAAGTAGCCAAAACAATTTTGAAAAGAAGGAACAAAGTTGAAGGATTCACATTTCCTGATTTCAAAACTCACTACAAAGCCACAGTAGTTAGAACAGTGTAGTACTGGCATACAGATACATATATAGACAGATAGACTTGAGAGTTCAGAAATAAATCTAAATATCTATAGCCAATTGATTTTTGCGAAGGATGCTAAGTATACTTAATGAGAATAATTTTTCTAACAAATGGTGTTGTTTGATTTCTACACGCAAAAAGAGTGAAGTTGGATCTCTACCTCGCATCGTATATAAAAATGAACTCAAAATGGATAAACAATCTAAATGTAAGACCTAAAACTATAAAATTCTTAAAAGAAAACATAAGAGGTAAATCTTCATGACCATGGATTTAGCAATGAGTCTTAGATATAACAACAAAAGCATGAGCAACAATGACAACAAAAAAAATAGATAAATTGGACTTTAGCAAAATTAAAAACCTGTTCATCAAAGGACATTATCAGGAAAATAAAAAGACAACTAAGAGTGGGGAAAATATTTGGAAATAATATGTCTGATAAGGCTTTAATATCTAGAATATATAAAGAACGTCTACAACTCAACAAGACACCCCAATTGAAAAAGTGGGCAAAGGATTTGAGTAGACCTTTCTACAGAGAAGATATGCAAATGGCTAGTAGCACACAAAAAGATGCTCAACATTATTAGTCTTTAGGGACATGCAAATCAAAACCATGACACCACTTTACACCTACTAGAATGGCCAGAATTTTAAAAAAATAATATGTTGGCAAGGATGTAGAAAAATTTAGATACTCATACATTGCAGATGGGAATGTCAAATGTTACAGCCACTGTAGAAAATAATTTACAATTCCTCAAAAAGCTAAACAAAAAATTACTCTGACTCAGCAATTCTACTCTTAGGAATATACCCAAAAGAATTGAAAACAGGGATTCAGACAGATTCTTGTATGTCATTGTTTACTGCAGTATTATTCACAGTAGCCGAAAGATGAAAACAACTTAAGTGTCCAACAGATGAGAAGATAAACAAAATGTGTCATATACATACAGTGGTATATTACTCAGTCATAAAGAGATGATGCATACTATAACATGGTTGAAACTTGACATTATGCTAAGTGATATAAGCTAGAAACAAAAGGACAAATATCGTATGATTCTACTCATACGAAATATTTAAAATAGGCAAATTCATAGAGACAGAAGATTAGAAGTTACCATGGGCTGGGGGAGGGGGAAATGGAAAATTATTGCTTAATAAGTAACTATCTCTGTGATGTTAAAAAAAAAAAAATTGGACATAGTGGTGATGGTTTGCATAACATCATGAATGGAACTAATGCCACCAAATAGTTCACTTAAAAATGGTTAAAATGACAAATTTTATGTCGTATGAATGTTACCACAATGAAGCTTTTTTTAAGATGGCAAAGGAACTAAGGAGTTCAATTGGAAACTGATAGGTTTGTGGTATACATTGGGTTTTTCTACAAAGGCATTAGCTAATCTGGTTGGGATGTGAGAATGAATAATGCGATGGTTGTTCCCAGCTCTTTAAAAGGAAACATATTTAACTTCCAGGCACATTTTTAGAGCTGAATTATTGAAGAAGGGGGAGGGTTGTGGGAATAGGGAAAGACAGTGCAGAAGAGGAGCTAAAACAACATTAAACATCACTGAAATGTAATAAGATGGAGAAAACTGTATTTACTTGAGATCTTCTTGGGGATAGCATTGTTATCTGTGATGGAAGAAATCAAAGTAACCACTTTGGGCAGGGCTAGAAGGGTGAGATACCCAAGGGACTCATTGAACTGTCTTCCTTTGGTCCTGTTGTGGAGTCTTTTGTGCTTGGGTGGGAGCATGTGTCTGTTTAGTGTGTTGCTAGAGCAGTGGGCAGGGTGGAGGAGAGGCTGAGCCCCTCCTTTTTGTCCAAATATTTAAAGAATATTATTGCAAAAGGACATTGTATTATTAGCCTGCTTTGTGTGCGGACATATTGCATTGTGGTCCAGTGCAGTAGGGTCCTGGAAATATAAAAACTCTCTTATTATATGTAAGTAATTAAATTGCATTCTGAGGAATTAAAGAGCACTAGTAACTTTTCTAGAGTGACAAAGAGCACTTTTTTTCCTTTCTCAAGATGGGAAAACAGAACTCTAATGGAAATCATCAACTTGAATTTGGAATTTGCATTCCAGAAATAATTAAAGGAGAATGCCTCCTTTTTCTTTTCATTTAAGTATTACAATCATTGTATTTATATGCCATTAACAAGCCGGGGTCAGAGATTTATCCATCTAGATTCATAAAAGAAACATTTCCTGATTCCCATTTCTTTTAATTGAAAGTAGTAGCCAAGAGTGCTTAGGACATTGAGGTCATTCAAAAATATTTACTGTATTAGTATTGCCTTTTTCTGTTTTATTATTAAAAAAGGAATGAATGGTAGGGATAATTAAGGTAAAAAGTCAAATGGAAATGTTGATGCCTAATAAGGTTAAGGATGCCAAAATTTATTAAAGATTGAAATAAAAAAGTAATAATAACCAATGTTTATATAGTACTTAATAGTTTTCAAGTCACTTTTATCTATGTGTCAGTTAATTTATTCTCCATAATGACCTTCGGATGTAGGTATTATAATCTACATTTTATTGATGAAGAAGCTGAGAATTCAAGTTAAGCGATATGCCTGAAGCCACAGGGTTATTCTGTGTAGAGGTCTTACAATTCAAGTCCACTGTCCTGTGTGGTAAAACACAACCATCTTAGCTTGATGGAAACTCTCCTGTCTTTCTGTTTTATGTTTCATTATTTACTTTTTATTAATGAGGACTCTTTGGCCCCATTTTAGAATTTAGAATCTTGTTTAATGTTATAGAACCTGTAACCTGCAGGCTTACAATATCGCGATAATATGGGAAATAGATTTTTCCCTACCTAATTGTCACCAAAATACAGTAGATCCTGTTAAACTGAAGCCAGAGAAAGAGATTCTGGAACCTGGAGACCAAATATAACTAACCACAAGATGATGTAGACCTGAGGGGTAGACTCATCTGTACGTGATGTGGGGAGTGAGACTGGGCAGGCCCACATAATATCTGGAAAATAGGAAGTTTCAGGTACAGGAAGGCCTGACAGATCATTAGACATCCTGCTTAATCTGGATATGTGAATACATCCTCATCCCCAAGGTGATGTGGGACATTCCATTGACACTTCTTTAGTTGTACTTTCGCTAGATCATGGAATTCCTGAGTATAGCTTCTGTACTTTCTTCATCTTGGTATTTGTACTCATATCACCTAGTTCCATCCTTGGCACATGTCTTTAGCCATTTTCCAGAATGTTGTATCTATTTATTTATTTTGTAGAGTTTTTCCACTAGTTCTGATTGTGACCACTATAACAATAAATTTCACTACATTGTTCTATCATTATTTGTTTTTCAAGCTATGTTAGTCTATTATATTTAGCATTGCGGGCACCTTGGGATTATTCACAGCAGCTCAAGAGACAAATTATTATATTAAAAAAATTTGGAATTTGACAGATTCAGATTCCTATTGTGTCACTTCTAAGTGATTAACCTTAGGCCACTAATAACCTCAAATTTTTCATCATCTCTGAATATAGGGATACAAACAGGATTAGATAAGATCAGACAGTTAGAAGTGCCATGCACAAAAAACACTCAGGAAATTTCTGTTTACATTTTTTCATATCTCTGGGTCTGCATACATGAAATTAATTTATACTATATAATGCTTTATTTTTTTACAACATGCTTTTGAACTGTCATTTGTATTCTTTGCACAACCCTGTCAGATACCCAGGGAGCATAATTTTATTACCAGCTTAGGTAAACAAACTGAGAATGAGTTATTGCCTTCCTAGGTCATGCAGCTAAATTGCAGAATCAGGACTTGAACCCAGTCAATCTCCTTAATCCATGACCTGTGCTCGTTGCACCAGGCCCTAGTCTATTTTTATCTGCCGTCTCTCATACATTCACTACGTCTCTGATCATTTCATTGGCAACCAACCACCATAATAAATATTTCGATTGGACCCAACCACCTCCATGCTGGTGCTGTAAGTTAGATTAAGTGTGGATACGTAATTCTGATTACTTTTATTGCTAGGGCACTACTTATCAGGCATTATGGTTTTTGCCCATGAATTTCCTGAAAGATCATTTTGTGTTTTCTATGGATAGTAGATTGTCTAAGTTATAAAATTATAGATAATGGCTTTTTTAATTTTGACGAGTTTCTTATATAAACTTATCAATGAATATTGAACCTGACTTTCAATCACACCTTCATTGTACATCCATATAAAATTCCATTGACATGTCAATACCAAAGGTTTTTCATCGTAGTAGAATAACTAGTTTCCAGTTCTCTAGTCAGCTTTTGGTGAACAGATAACATAGAGGTCCTAAATCTTTTTTTATATTTCGAGTGCCAAAATTAAGTGAACTAATCATGATACCACTTAAGGTGGTACCTCTGTTGTATAAAGCAAGACATTGTGACAATACTAAAAGAACATTTCAAAATATTACATTTTAAAAAATGATTTATATGAAGAAATTAACATTTTTGCCTTTTTAGAATTTTTTTTTCATTCGCTATGCCCCTATTTTAATAAAAAGCCTTCAAAGTGTCACCTTGATTTTGACTATTTTATTTTTGCTGAGAAGGGAATTTTTTCAGCTGTATTAGATTACCAGAAATGAGCATATCCAACAGTAACTGGAACCCTTCAGCAGTGGAAGTATAATTATCATATTAGCATCATAAATCATTTGCTTCTCAGTACTATATGAGGTCATGAGAGCAACAGCTGTAGCATGTTCTACCTAGATGATGTTTCTATGAAGCTGTTTCTGTTTTTATTCACTCAAATTTACAGTTTCTCCTTTGTGTTGACATTAACCAGTGAATCTATTAGTTTCCATTACCAGCAGAATAACTAAAAGTATAAGTAGTTCTGTATTTTCCTTCACAAATCCTTTCAAGCTGCATAGATGCCCTTAATTTGATAGAACATCTGGGTAATGCATTGTATCTCCTCTGTCTTTAGGCAAAATACATACTTTTTAAAGCCTGTCCTTCCATAAGAAAACAGTCAGCAATAGCAGCTCTGTCCCATCTGTTGACCCTGGATACATAATAGTTAAGTTGGGCATCTAATTTTAAAATAATCTGGATAAAATACAAAAGTCAGGTTACTCTATCATATAGATTTACAACACTCATTTTAAAAATATATCTGCAGTATTATTTCATTGACTTGCTAGTTCTGCCCCCAAAAAACAATGTATCATAAATGCCACAGATATAATTTCTTAAATATCTAAATACTATAAAAGGTGGGCCTTTTCTTCTTAATGTAAATCAAGCTGCAAAACACCAATATAAAATAAACCCTTATAGCCACTAGTGTAAACACATTTTAGCAAGTTTTAAAGGTGGTCTGCAAGAAGGTAATTATCTTGGACGACTGTTGTTCTGATGTTAGAAATAACCAGCTTATTACATTACAGTTCTCTAAGTTGGAATTCCCAACCCCTGCCAACCTGTACTGTCCAGTTTCTGGCCTGTTAGAAACCGGGCCACACATCAGGAGGTGAGCAGTGGGAGAGCAAGTGAGAGCAAAGCTTCATCTGTATTTGCCCTCAGCTCCACCTCAGATTATCAGGCATTAGATTCTCATAGGAGCACTGATCCCTGGTGCCAAAAAGGTTGGGGACTGCTACTCCAAGTGTAGCATACACCCTTCTGGAGTTCTCACCTTAACTTCCGCTTTGGTTGCAGCTCTGCAAGCCTTGGCCCACTTCATCTGTTCCTGTTTCTGCTTTGGTTCACACGTAGGGGTCCTGTGATGAGCTCAGTTTTTCTCAAAGAATTAGAATCACTTCTTTCTATTGTCATTTCTACTGACATTTCCTTTCAGTTCCTGGACATACAGTGATATAAGTGGACAAGATTCTGAGTGATCCCCGTCCAGATATTGGGATGTTTCTCAGTGATGTGTCAAACCTAAGTATTTGGTAGCAGTATTTTGGCTGACAGTTTGGTTTTGTTAAACAATCACTTAGAGATCTGTTATGAATCTCCCAGCTTTCTTTTGAGCAGTGGAGGGAATTTTTCTGGATCCATAGAAACTCAGCCTTTTCTTTTACAAAAGCCTTTGTGGATTTAAAAAAAAAAAGTAGTATGCACTAAAAAAAAAAAAGTCATTACAAAGCTAGGATAACACTATACTTTATAAAATTAAAAATGATTTCTTAACATAACTTAATGCTTATTCCACACTCATTTTCCCTGGTTTTGATAAATATGTTTTTCACGCTGGTTTGTCCAAGTTAGGATCTAGTTGAGGGTCACATATTGATAATGACTGTTTTAGTATTGTGATTTGTAAAAGTATGTATTTGGTTTTCCTTGGTTCCTGGCCTAGAGCTCCTAGGAATTTCCTACAGGATGAGAGAGATAAATTTGCCTTTTGTTATGTTAATGAGGCGATTTAGGTAACCAAAGGTTGGGGGTTGGTTGCCGGAACAACCCACCATATGATTAGAGGGTTGAAAATTTCAGTTCGATGGCCCCCTGACTTGGGGAGGGGTGAGGTTAAATCAACTGCCAATAGCCAGTGATCATCAATCAATCATGCCTATGTCATGAAGCTTCCATAAAAATCCAGAACTGCAGGGTTTGGAGAGCTTCATCTTGGTGAACATGGACAGACATGGGGAGAATGGCCATTCAAACCCTGCGCCTCTTTCTACATGCATTACCTTATGTACCTCTTCATCTGGCTGTTCCTCTATATCCTTAATAATACCCTGTTGGGGAGAAATAATGTTTCCTCCATGCTACAAGGTTTTTTTTCGGCTGGTCTAATCAAATTGATATGAAACAGATTAACAGGAGAAAATAAATTTAATTCCACATACATGAGAGGTTCAAAGACAGAAAGGTAAAATGAGATATATATGCCATATGGAGTCCAGGAGTGGGACGGAACAATAAGAAGAGCAGATAGATGTTCAGTGATTAGATATGTGTCCCAGCATACAGATAGGTCATACAAATTTATTTCTTGTTAACTGTTATTATGGGCAAGTCTCCCCAATTTAAATTTTTTAAGGGAGAGGTAAAAATTTCTTTTGAGCCTGCAGGGTCTCAGTTGCCTTTAATTCAAAATAAGAATCCTCATGCCTGCCAAAGTAGTACATCATAGGCCTCTTCTGAACTCCTTCAACCCTTTATAATAAACTGGTAAATGTAAGTAAATGTTTCTCTGAATTCTGTGAGCCGCTTTAGAAAATTAGTAAAACCTAAGACGAGGATGATGGCAACCTCTCATGTGTAGTCGGTCGTCACAAGCGCAGGTGACAATCTAGACTTTTATTGGCATCGTAAGTGGAGAAAGTCCTGTGGGACTGCGCCCTTAACCTGTGGAATCTGATGCTCTCTTCAGATAGTGTCAGAATTGAGTGAGTTGTTTGGTGGTGTGGGAAAAAATACACACTGGAGTTCCATTCCTTAGGGCTCTTTAAATTTCTAACAATCTGCCTTTTTTCATATCATTGATTTGTTGAAGAGGCTAGACCTGTTGATAAATGAGAATATTTACTTAAATTTATTTAAATATTTAATAATCTTTATTTAAACTTAAATATTTAAGAATATTTAAGAACTTTTTCCTACATAGCTAAAATTAGAATGTTACACTTATCAATATTAATAATTCCTTAATATAATACACAAACTTAATATTCAAATTTTCCTAACTTTTTCTTTTTTAAGTCTTTTACATCTGGTTTGTTTAAACCAGGATCCAATCCAGAACCACACATTGCACACGAGTGTTTTGTCCTCTCAGTGCCTTTTAATCTGAAACAATTCCTTTTGTTCATGTCAGGAACTTGTTGACAAAACGAGACAAATGTCTTGCACAGTGACCCACCTTTTAAATTTGGTTCTTTTATCCCTCTAACTATGCTGTTCTGTACAGTGACCACTAGTCACATTTGGCTTTTGAGCTTTTGAAATGTGGCTAGTCCAAACTGAGATGTGTTATGGGTGTAACATACACATTGGATTTCAGAGACTTAGTACCAAAAAAAAGGTAAAATATTTTAGTAATAATTTTTTACTTTGAATACATATTCAAATGATAATCTGAGTATATCAGGTTAAAGAGATTATATTACTAAAATTAATTTTACCTGTTTTTTTATTAATATGTCTAACAGACAATTTGTCTCCCAGTATATTTCTATCAGATAGTGTTATTCAGCAGATTTTAGAACAGAAAATTACTACTGCAGAATGACTCCATGTCAGTTCTCTGAAAGGTAGTATAAAAAGCGCATCGGTAGGCTTAGCTAGAGTTTAATAACATTTATTTGCTGTGTCCTTCCGTGTAGAAGCTAAATGATTTTCTATGGTAGATCTAGCCTAGAGCATTTTCAGACCTAATATCCTACAAGCGTGGCATTGTCCAATAGATGAAATAGCTGCTGAAGATTTTGAGTGTCCCTGATAGTTGAAAGTGTTAAATAATGTAAACTTGTAAGTGTGCCACAAATGCTAAATATACTTGGTAAGCCAGTGTGGCTGATTTAAAAGCAAAAAAGGTATGTGAGCTGATGAAACTTCATGCTTCATTTATGTGTGTTTGTTTCTTTTTAGAGTTGGAAAACCTTGATCAGATGATTGTCTCCAATTTTGGAACCCTGGAAAGTCAACATGATTTCAGATCCCCAGAGTTTGTGAGTACTACTACGCTGTCCTAAATTTGTATTGGTTAGCCAGAGCTTTCTCACCAAGTGGAAAAAAAGGTGTTTTTTAAAAATTAAAAAAAATTTTTTTTTTTTTATGGATTCTTTCCTTCAGTGGCTCTAGACCTGACACTGGTCTCACCGGCAGTGACTGTGTGTTCAAAGCTCTGGTTCTTTGGGGAACAGATTACTGAACTATATAGTGTCTTGGAATCTTGCTCTGTAGGCTCATTCTTCATGCTGCTTGTCATCACAAATGGGAATGCATTCTGCAGTGAAATAGCATCGTGTTTCTGAAGCTCTCCCATCATTCTTTGATACCCTTGCTATCATTTTCTGCTGTTAGTAACTCTGGAAACCAGTCTTTACTGAGCACATACAGGTACATTAATCAGTCTGATTACCATTTTATTCTGGAGCCGTCAGTAATACCACCTATGTAGATATGTCTTGTAGGGCTAAGAATATTCTACTGGTTATTCTTACCAAGAGGGGAACTAAATGCTTTCACTAAATTACTCATTAAAGGTTAGTAATGGTTCCTACCCTTAAGGAATTAAAAATTTTATTAGATGCTAGTGTGATTTTATTAATGCCACATTTAAAGAAAATTAAGCACATAGGATGCCTTGTGCAGAATGCCCTTACTAAATAGATTTTATATTAGGTTCATCCGAAGAGGGGGTGGGAAGAAGTGTCTCTCTGACTCCTGTACCGTATTATTCCACCAGATGTGTAGGAAAAGCGTGCCAGGATCCACCTAGATTTACTGATATTTGCCCCCTGCTGGAGATGGCTTGTGTACCATTTTAGCAATGCAAAAGTCTTTTTTTGACTTATTTTCAAAGTGTAATATATACAGTCACCACTTCAGTAATTGGCAGAGCATAATTGTATTATTGATGAAGACAAAAGAAGAACTCATTATGTGCTTTTCCTCTTCTCACTCACTCTTTATGGATTGCCCACTCAATTCAGCCAAGAGGAAGGAAACTAGGCAGTGCTCTGGACTGAATAGGGATCACACATAAAACTGTATCCACAATGCCATTTTATTTCAAAGTGTGGACTCCTGTGGTGTACTAGCAGATTGCCTACTGCGAAAATCACTTGGATATAATAGAAAGACATAGTATTCAATGACTTCCCTATTATATACAATGAGATTTTCAGTGAAGGAAAATTGTGAATGCTCACCAATATTCTTGCATCTTAAAGTTGCAGAATAGTTTTGAGATTTTTCTAATTTCTTCAGTTAGAGCCACAAAGCAGAATTGACACAGGTATTTCACATTTGAGTATGATGTTGTTACAGACTCACAGAGCTAAGCTAGCCTTTTTTGGTTTTGTTATTTTCTAACTGCTTTTTGTTGAGTACCTTTAAGCAACATATACAATCCGAAAAGTGACATATCCAATCTAAAAAGAACTGTGTGCAATAAGCTGCTGGTGTGCTTGGTAAACACAGAGATAGTTCACTCCAGTTCCCGTGTGAAAATAAGAGTATTTTTCTCAAGAACAGATTGTAGTACGTTATGACGTTTGAGAGTGGCATTGCCTTTGTGGTGTCTTGGCCACAGGCAGTCTCCACTGGTAATTACAGTGGTACTCTTCCACCTTCAGCATTAACTTCTTGACTAGCACATACCTCTTTTCAAAGTGTAGAGACTGAGGACTCTAAGCTAGAATGACCAAGGGTGGAACTCAAGAATCACAGAAAATACTTGCTGTCTGGAGAGACTTGTCTTAACGACAAGTCTGAAAACACTCAAGCTGAAAGGAGACTTTTAAGCTCAAATTCCATGTTTTCTTTTTATTCAAGAATATCCAGGGTCATTTCTTTAGACCGCATTAGTGGAATCAGGTTGGTAATCATAGTTTCCTTATATGTGTGGTTGATATCGAGTTCTATATCCTGGCTGTTACCTTTCTCTAATTATGTGTTCATACCTCGTTCAGGAAGGAATCTCTGATTTTCCTGAGCTTTATGGATTTTCACACTTCTGATGCTCACTGCATGCCACATCTCTGTGTAGCATGTACGTAGCTGCTTGTATTTTCTCCTCAGCATCACTATAGCCTGTGTACTCCCATAGTAAACATATCTCCCAAACTGCTGTCTCCATGGTAAACAAACAGGAGGTGTACAAGGTGCCTTGAG
This sequence comes from Pteropus medius, assembly GCF_902729225.1. Taxonomy (NCBI): domain Eukaryota; kingdom Metazoa; phylum Chordata; class Mammalia; order Chiroptera; family Pteropodidae; genus Pteropus; species Pteropus medius. The sequence goes on along the minus strand of NW_024349519.1, from coordinate 3,813,369 downwards.
AATAAGGTACTCAAGAGAATCAGGGCAGCCTTTTTTGTAGGCAGAAACTTATAGCATCAGTGAAAACGGGTGGTTCCAGTCGCTCAGGCAGGTGGATTGGGGAAATGCTAGGACAAAATCAGGTAAGTTGATCCAAGCCCTAATTTTAAATCAAAAACAGGGGCTACAGTACGAACCTGGGAGCAAAAGGAACTCAACAACAAAGCAAAATTGAAAACAGAAAGAAGACAGAAGAATAAAAGGAACTGAAAAATCAGTATTCTGTTCCCCATCTAGTAATTTGCTGAGCTGAACTGAAATAAAGCAAGGCATAAACCATGTTTACTCAGGCCTTATCCTCAAATAGTTCAGATTTTAGAAGGATCAAGAGCCTAGTGTTTTTATACAACAGAGTGTATTTATATAGTTTGGCCGAGAGAGAACAAAAATGCTTATCATTATTAGTTTGTTTCCTTCAGAATTTCATTTTTTTCTTTCCTTTGAAACAAGGCCTAAGAGAGCATTGCCAATTGAGTAGCCTTAGTTACTGGCACGATGAGCACATTAAAGGTTTCTGTCACGGTTCAGGTGTCTATACTGACTGGTTGAACAAAGCCTGTATTGCCAGATAGTCTGTGTAAATCATGGGTAAACAAATGCTGTTGTGACCCTTCTGTGTGGCCCAAAGACAGCAGCCCACTTTGTGTTTGGCAGGGTCCACACTTGTTCCCCTTCTCTGCTGGCTGCAGATTTTGTCCATTGATGATCTGTCACAGCCTGCACACCTGTGCTGCTCCTCTTTGCCTCCCACCCTACTTTGCAGACTGAAGTGAGTGAGTTAAGCCAAACCATGCTGGGTAAAGGGGTAGATAGAGATATGGATACAAGGTGTATGTGTTTTTGCCACTCCAGGGCTTATGAAGAGCTGGGAAAAGTGTCAGAACTAGGCAGAGACCCACTCTGAGATGACGTGGATGTGTGAGTGGGGTGAAAGGGACCTGGCTAAGTGCGGACTTGGTGATCTCACTATGCTGAGAAAACCATCTCTATCCCAGTTCAGTTTTTCAAGCACAATGAAAGTCTGCTTTATAACCTGCTTTATAACCTGAGTATTTTCCCATGCTGTTTTTTTCCAGTTATTAAGGTATAATTGGCGTATAGCACTATGTAGAGTTAAGGTATGCAGCTCCATGCTGTTTTTTTCCTCTGACATTGTTTCTTCGTGTTGATAAACTATAATCACATTATAAATTTCAAAACAGTTAGTTCAGGGGGGACCTAGTCAAGGAGATGATGGCATGGTCAGATGCTCTGGAACCAGGCGATTGGTCATCATCATTTTGGGACAGGGATCCTGAAAATATACTGGGTACATGATGACAGGTGTCAGACTCTGCGGAAGGAGATCAGCTGGAGTGAGGCTGAGGACTGAGTATCCGAGACCCAGATGATTTCGTAGACTTCAGACTTTGAAGCAGAGATGGCAGAGCTCAGCAATCTGATTAGAACTGAGGATGGGGAGCCATCCACATGGCAGTGGAGCTGCTAAAGGTTCTGCAGTGTGGTAGCATACAGATGTAGGGTACCCAAGTCTCCCCCAGTGCTCCCACTTTCAGGTTTGGTTAAGGACAGAGGTGATCTGAGTGGTCACCCAAGAGACTCAACAGTCCTAGCTCTCTTAACAGACCCCAGGTTATTCCAAGCCTCAAGAAATAGAAAAAAACCTGGATATTGAAGGGTTACAAGGGGGAATTTTTGGATAGTGGTCAAGGCTCTTTCTAGAAATCCTGCCTCTTTTGGCACTGACCCAGGAATTCACATGAGCCTCATTGCCTGAGTACACATGGGGTGAGGGATGGGTGTGGGTAAGAACTCTGATCTAGCAGTGGTGAATCTGCTTGTAGCAAGCTGGTTAGAAACCAGGCTGAGGTCAACAGGAAAAGACATGGAAGGAAAGAGAAGGCTGAGGAATTATGTTTTATGATCTGAGCCTCGCTAGTAATATCCTCTTTTCCGGCCTTTCCAGACTTGAGGTTTATATATAACTCTCCTGGCTTTTCAGAGGCAGGAAGATTCTTATCATCTCTTGTCTCATGCCAAATGATGATGATGTTTTTTGTTTGTTTGTTTGTTTGTTTAGCGTCTACCAAATTTGGAGTAAATAATAAAGAGTGTGGTCTGGCAAAGAGTATTAGGATTACAATAGGATAAACTAGGGAAGATGATGAGAAATCACAGGATTTAGACAGACTAAACTGGAGAAAAATAGACTCAGGAAGGTAATTAAAGCGGAATAAATATTTGACCCCTTCGTTCAGCACTCATGGGTATGCAGAGAGAAGGAGGTCTGAAGAGTAATTATCCTATTTGGGATTTTGTGTAACTGGCTCCCTTTTTGAGGGAAGATACTACTTTCTAGAAAACACTGTTGATTCCCTGAAATTGAAATTCGATTGTCTTTAACTGGATGAAAATACACATGATCCCCAAGGAAGAGTTAAAATATTGATTCATTCAGCAAATATATATTTGATGTCTGCTATTTTAGGCACTGCAGTGAACAAGTAGATAATGTCCCTGCACTTGCGGAGCTTACATTTTGGTGGGGGAAACGTGAAACACAAAATAAACAAAATACATGACATGCCATATGATGGTGAATCCTTAAGGGAAAAATAAAGTTAAGGATGGTACATGTATGCTGTGGGGGGAGGGGAGTTACAGCTGTAAACAAGGTACGCAGGGTGTGTCTCACCGAGAAGGTGACAAGTACAAAGACCTGAAGGCAGCGGTGCTGGAGCAGGCCGTGTGGAGTTCTAGAAGAACAGTGCAGGCAGAAGGAAGAACGTAGACACTGGTCTCGAGGTGGGAGTTTGTGACATGTCTGAGGAAATAAATGGAAGGTCAGTGTGATTGGAGTGTAATGAAGGATGGTGAGAACAGTAGACGGTGAAGACTCTATGGACTATTCTAAACACTTTGGTTTTACCCTGAGCGAGTTGGGAAGTTATTTGAGGATAAGCATTTGGAGGATGAACTGGGGGATTTCGAGCAGAGTAGTGACTTGACCTGACCTGACCTATGTTTTAACAGGATCACTTTGACTGTGGTGAGTATAGACTGTGGAGGAGTAAGAGCAGAAGCATGGAGACCTATTGAACTTTTCTGGAATCCAAGTGAGATGAGGCGGCTTGGTGTTGAGTGTTAATTATGGCAGTCAAATTCTTAGTATGTTTTGAAGATGGAACCCATAGGATTTGTTGACAGATGAGATGCGAGGTGTGCGAGAAAGAGCAGTCAGGGATGACTCCAAGGTATTCGATCTGGAAGACTGTGGAAGGAGCATTTGGAAGGAAGTGTATGCAGAGGAAAATCAGAATTCTCTTTTGTATATACAGAGTTTGAGACATCCAAGTGGAGATGCTGACATACAGTTGGATATATGAGTCAGGAGTCCAGCTAGGGATCTGGGAATTGTTAGCACACAAATGGTGTTCAGAGCTGTGGGGCTGAATGAGAGCAGCAAGGCAGTGAGTGAGATAAAGAAGAGCTCCTGGTCTGAGCCCTGGGGGCCCCAGTGTACACAGATTAGGGAGATGAGGAAGAATCAGCAGAGGATATTGCTGAGAAGGAGCCATGAGGTAGGAGGAAAACAAGGAGAGTCCTGGAAGCCAAATGAAGAAAGTAGGAAGTATCAGGAAATGACCAAATGCTGCTGATAAGGATGGGAAATTGAATTTACCAATATGAGAGAGACCTTGACAAGAAAAGTCTCAGCTCAGTGATGGGACCCAAAACCTCATTAGAGGGGATTCAAAATGGAATGGAAGAAGAGGAATTGGTTACACAGAATTTAGATGACACTTTCAAGAAGTTTTTGCTGGACAAAAATATAGAGAAAGGAGGTATTATCTGGAAGGAGATTAGGTTGAAAACTTTAGTTTTTAGATGGCAGGAATTACTGTTTGTAAGGTTGTGGAAATAATTCAGTAAGGAGAGAAAATCTGATGACACAGGAGTGAGAGGGATGAATTTCTGGAATGCCCTTTGGAGAGGGCAGGAAGGGGATGGAACCTGAGTGGTGGGGTTGGCCTCCCCCCATAGCTGTAGAGACAGTTCATTCTTAGAAATAAGAGGGAAGCAAGACATTAGCTGAGACTGAGGAAGGAAAAGAGATGAAGAGATCTGAGAGAGAGGAGACGGTATAAGATAGTTATCTGAGAGTGAATGCACTGGGAAGTGTTATATTGCCTGGTAGCCCTAAGAGCCCACTTGAGGTTAGTGGGCATGATGGTTGTATGTTTTTCCATTCATGTTCAGCTTTGAGGAGCAGGTGTGGAATAGACAGTTCGATTTAATTTATTTTGAGGTTTCTTCAAGTCAGTTCCAGTGACACAAGACAAGGCTCTCTTAACAGATGAGATGTTACCAGATGTTTACAAGAGAGTAGAATACCAGGGACATGAGGAGGGTGAGGGAATAGATTCAGACTGAAGTGGGGTTTGATCGTTTTTGGAGTTGGAGTACTGGAGAAAGTGAACTGGAATAATAAGAGGCAGTAGTTGGAGCGTCAGATGGTCATAACTGAGGGATGAGTTACATTAGCTAGTACAGAGGACTGGGATGTGAATTGGAATGAGCAGCTGAGGCAGGGTGGAGTTAGACAGCGTATTGGGAGGATTGCATATGTGGATATGAAAATCCCTAAGAATTATGTCAGGAGAAATGTATTGGAGAAGTATCAGTGAACCAAAGCTTAAATCTCCAAGGAACGACGAGCAGTGACTCAGCCGTCAGTAGATAGCTGCAAAAGGAGATAACCAGAGAGGCAGGAAGAAAATCTGGAGAATGGCAGGTAGCAGCCAGGAAGTAGATGAAGTGTTGAGTAGTTTCAATGTTACGCAGGGATTCAGTCATACCAGGATGAATACTGAAAAGGCATCGAGGTCACTGGTGTCACTACACAGAGTTCTTTCTAGGGAGTGTTGGGGAGCCATGGGACCTCTGAGATTACAGAATAAACAGGAGAAAATACTGACCTCTCTTTGAAGGAGTTTGACTACGAAGGGCTGGAGGATGAGAGACCTCACTGGAGGAGAATATAAGAGCCAGGGATGACATCGTTCCGTCAGATGGAGAGACTCGAACAAGTTTTAAGATTGATAAGAAGGATCCACGTGAAAGGAACAATTGCATCTAGAGAAGAAAGGGCTGTAGAATGGTCTGCAGAGCACAGGAGGAGGAGTTAACATGGGATGCGAGGGGCAGTGTCTCCTAAGGTGTGGGACTGAGAGGGTCGATGCTGTTGGTTTGTGGATTTGATGAAAAGAAGTTGAAGGAATTCCCATCTGACAGCTTCAGTTTTCACCTAAGGAGAGTGAAGACAACACTGAGGGGGAGGAGTTGGCACTTTGATGTAGTTGTAGAGAGCGGGAGACTAAGCTGACCTGGAAAAACCTAGACAAATTTTAAGGATTTCTGAACTTGAGGGCCTGTTTGGGGCCAATGAGCCTGAATTTACAGTGATACCAAACTACCGTGCTGTGGTTTTCTTCAGCATCACTCCCACACCAAGAAAGCAGATAGTAGGCTTCAGCTGGAGTTGGGGTCTTGCTAGATGGATGTGGGAAAGAGTAGCGTGTTACTGAAATGATGAGCTTGGAAATGTAACCTTTGAAAAGGACAGTGGGGAAGAACAAGAGGATCTGTAGATGGATTAGAAAAAGTGATGGGGCCTCTGAAGTCACTGTGAAATGAAGAGATGTTAGTTGTGGTCAATTGTAAAGAAGGATTCTTGCATAAGTGATTTTAGAAAGGAGATTTTTCAAGTGATGACAAGTTCTAGGGTGTGACCATGGCAGTTAGTGCATGAAAGAGAGAAGGTCATTGGTGATAAGAGGTCGAGTTATTAAGGAGCCAAGCTACATCGGTCATACCCGTGGATGCCATGTCCTTCTGGTATGATGGAGGACTCAGAAGAGAGAGGGAAACCTGAGCCCAGGCACCAGATTTTCTGTGAATCAGAAGCAGCACCTGGGAGTAGGAGATGAGAGACCCTGAGAAACTCTGGGAGTATATTCTGTTTGCATGGGGAGTGGAAGTGACACATGGAGCAAAGAGAATGTCAATCCTGCTTGCTCACCCTGAGATGTGAAAGGTGTGAGACAACAAAACCAGCTGCCCACAGAGCTGATGGCAGATTTTATTTCAAGGGTGGTCAGTCAGGTTTCTTTCAAAGTGGATTTAACTTAATCTTTGGTTTGTTCCTCTCCCCGCTTTGAAATCCAGATTTCATTTGGTTATTTCCAGTCTAAATAACCCCAATCAGTCTAAATAACTGATTCAGTTATTTAGAATCAGTGCTGGGGCTCTTCAGAAAGATTAGTTTTATTTTATGGTCAGTCCAGGATCTTTCTGGCTAATCCCAGAAACCCAGCGAAAGTCCCGAGGTCTGTCTCAAGCTCTCAGGATCTTCAGGATTTGGAAGACTGGGAATAAGGCAGGACTCTTCTTTAAGCATTTCTTTTCTTGGACTTGTACTCTTGCTCTAAACAGAGAAATAGGGTGGCTTTGCTTTGTAGCTTTTGGCACCAAGGTCACCAAACTAAAAGAGAAAAGAAACTCAACCAAAAAAGGAAACCAAACAAAGGAACATAATAGCTTGGAAAAAAAGACTCTCAAGAGGGGAAATGAGATCAAAGATAAACTTGCTCATAAGAATGGCTAAGTTGGCCCATTTGCTCTGGCAGGAATTCACATGGTATTTCAAGTTGAAAGCTTTTTATGCATTCAAGAGCAAAAATGTGACGGAATGTGTACTTTACCTGAATATGGAGGAAAGGGGACCTACTCATTCACTTTATGTGGCTGATTCAGAATCTCTGTTTGTGGATTTGTTAGGATTGGGGGTTTGGAGCAGAAGTAGGCAGTCCAACATGCGCACATCTCAGTCAGAAATTTCTTTCTGGGTCACTTCTTTGGAATGCAGAATTTATTTTCCCAGAGAAACAGTTATAAATTGTGATAGGCTTTTAGGCCCAGACCTGATGAAGCTAAATGAACCCAGAATGTTAACAGATTATCATTCTGTACTAATTACATTCTGTACTAATTTTCTGGAACACCCCAGCCTTATTTTTTTTCATTATTATTAAAAAATGTGAGAGTCCAGAGTGAGTAAGAGATTGAGTTGAGGTTTTTGAAAAAATACTGAACATAATGAGAGAAAGAGAGAGAGATTGATTTTGAGTTATGTTAGACCCTGAAAAGGCTGTGATCAGTCCAGAATTTGAGGAAGACAGTTTAATAGGACTAAATGACAGAAAAAAGAGCTTATCAGCTTCTATATTACTTTTACCTTTGCACTGATGAAGGTGAACTCTAGATTGGCATAGTTCAAGCCCTGGGGAGGGGCTGCAGAAGCCTATGCTGCACGAGGCTATTTTAGAAAGGAATATAATTCCAAATGAGTTTAAATTTCTTAGCTAGAAAAATTATCAACTAATATATTAAAAGAACTTGCAGATTTGCTCGTGGACCCACACTTAGTAATCTCAAGGCAGTATGGGGACTGGAATAAGTGCCAGAATAGTAGAGGGACAAAGGTGACAATATTCAAAAGGGGTGGAGTTAGGGTAAAAGTTAGGCATAGACTGCATTCCGATGGAGACACTGAAGCAGGAGCATTAATCTCCAAGAATGTTACAAAGTGAGATTTTTAAGCACATGGTTTGTGAAAGTTAGAAAAAGAAAAGGTCATCAGGAGCCACCATGAGTTCAATAAAAATAAGTCATGTCACACTGAGCACAGTACTGCCTCTTTTTTTTTAATGAGGGGATGGTATTAGAAGGGTATGGCAGGAGAAAGCCACAGACATTTTTGTGTGTTTCGATTTTAGCAAGGTGTGTGGAAAAAATTACATTTAAATACAGAATGAAGAAACACGGGCCTAGTGAAAGTGTGCCAATCTGGGCAATTGATATTACCAATATCAATTGGTGGAATAATGAATGGAAATCAGTTTCGAGAGGAGACGAAAATCAATGTGCATTAAAGTAAGCTCCGGCTTACTTTATAAAGTAAATATAGCTGCTTAAAATCATAAGGGCTGAGGCTAATGACTGATCACATGATAGGTATTTGGCTAATTAAACTAAGTATGAATTAAAAATGTACTATTACATCTAGATTGCATTCTTACCTTTGTGTCCAGAACAAAGGAAGTACGAGGTTTTTTCCATACAGTATTGGTAAATCTACCTCCCATTCTGGGTGCTCCATTTTAAGGGGAAGCATATTGAAAGGAGAAAGGTCAGCAGGGTAATGGGTCCTGACACTTGGACAGGAACATGATAAGTTTAAATATTTGACAATAGTAATTGGTGGTAATACAAAATATAGTATTAAAACCCGTGCATGGAAGGTGTATATGTAGGCAGACAGATTTCATTTCAGTAGAAAGATGTTCTCATAATTAAAATATCTTAATTCCTTCGAGTAGTTCAAATACAGACTGGATGGGTAACAGTCTAGGCAGGAGATGCTGAGTGCTTGAACCAGGAAGTGTCGTGGGGATGGAAAGGAAAGGCATGCTTGTTTTATGTGTAGCTGGACTTGTTGATGAAAGTGGGGAATGAGGGAAAGAGAGGATGTTTCTGGGACTGTACCACCCAAGTGAGATATATGTGACTCACCGATGACTCTGAGTTGATTTTTTTTTTTTTTCCCCCTCATTCACCCTATTATCACCATCAGCCAAATTATGTGGTTGATTAAAACCCTTTCCACCATATAATGGTATTCATTCTACCTGGTTTTATTACCCTATTTTCAGAAACTCTTGACTATAAAATGCTTTGTGATTTCCTGCCCCACAAAGTATCCCATTTGAAATTCAGCAAGCTATCTATTATCTGGTGAATGTCAAAATTAATTTGACGAAAACATGCATGAGAAAAGCAGGGAGCCTTCGGCGTTCTGGGAGCCTTCTGAACAAAGATGTGATATCAGCATTTACCATGGAACTCATTTGATTTTAAGTCATCTAGAAGCATATCAGAATAATGGCCAAAAAAGCCTGCAGAATTGAGTTGAAGTTGAGAGTCTGCTAGTAAATAACCTGACCACACCATGACCTATTGGGGGGTAGGGGGAAGGCATTAAATTAAAATTTAAAGAGAAATACAAAATTTGGTAGAAATGTGTACACAGTACAAATTCACAGGATTCCTGGAGAATTAAAAAGGGAGACCAGTGAGATTTCAGCCGTAGCTCTCCATCCCATAGTTTGAACTCTTAATTAATTTGGAAGTATTAAGGGCTTTGGAAGGGTGATTTAAAATCTCCTTATTTCTGAAGTTCAGGTAGTTAGCCATAGTTTTCCTTATTTCAACAAGTAATAAAAAGTGCTTTTTTACTATAAGTCGCAAATGTATTCCTTAAGTCTATTTCTGGTAAACAAAACAAAACAAAAAACTTTAAATGTGCTTTTACCCAAAAAACTCTAATAGCTCCTTCAAAAGGAAAAATGTGTTTACAGTTCCTTCTCCCAAGTTACTTTTTAAAATGTAGATTAATGTGACCTGACAGATTGTAATAACTACCAAAGAGCATTTTCATTCATTATAGTGGGCAGACCAATAATATGGATCTTTATACGATGTTAGTATGATTAGAATATATCAAGTCAGGACCATACTTGTAGCTGGAGTGAAATTTGACTAAGTCTAAATCACTTTGAATGAAAACACATCATGATAGTTTTGACAGATCACTCAGTGATGCTACTGTTATCACCAGCATTTTATGTATTTTCGTTAGTCTTAAGTGTTTTTTAAAAAATATAGTCTTGTAAAATAGGAAGTAAGAAGGTTGAAGAAGAAAGAGGTGAATGAGATAAGATACTTCTAAGACTTAAAAGTGTTTCACTTTAAAAAAAAGTTTTCTTTTTAGAAAGGAAAAGTCATTCTAAAAGTGCCCCTCAAAGGTGAGTGGAAGTTGGCATTTCAGGGAATTAGAAGCCCTCTGTTCCTATGCAGCTCTGTTCTCAGTCCCCTGTGGGCACGTCACTTTTCCTTTTAGGACCTCAGTCTCATGTATAAAAAAGAAAAATCAGCAGTAGCTTTCCCCACCAGAGTGTTGTTCAGTGACTGCACAGTGATTGAAAAGCATTTTAGCTATCTTAAAAGCATATTCATAAAATAATAATACAGTGAGAAATTTTATCTAACATTTATGAATGCTTATAGTTTGCAAAGCACCTTGCAGGCACAGGGCTAGCCGGCCTTGAAGCGGCCACAGCCCTACATCACTCAGCCCAGCCTATACCCTTCCTCATCCTCTTCAAATGAAATCAGACTCTGTTGGCATCAAGAATTGGTCATATTCTCCTTAGAAGAGCACACAGGAGCATTTGTGACTTAAGCTCTTGAGAAAGTGGTTACAGTCCCTTAGATGCCTACCAGATTATCAGTGGGTTGAGAATTAATCATACCCAGCGATATAATAAAATACCAACAGTACAGTCTATCAATAAATAAATATGTCAAGCACTTACTAACACTTGCTAATAGAATTTGCAACTGAACTAGAAATAAGAGCTATTTAAATTATGCACTATTTTGAATAAACCACTATCAGCTTCACTAAACTTTGCAGTAAATTTTTTATTTATTCAATCATTTAATATTTATTAATCAATGTACTTTGAGGAACGGCAAGCAGTATATCTCATTGTTTACCCTCAAGGCTGAGAGTGGATATAATGTCGCCTCTGTCCCCTGCACATTGTCTTATTATCTGACAAATGTTAGCAAGCAACTCATGATGCTTGGTTCATTGGCTAAATGAAGAATAATAGGCAGTGTATAGTGTTTTATTCATTTATTCACTTACAAGTGCTGGAGGAATTCTGTTAGGACTATAGTTATCAACCCTGGCTGTGTGTCAGAATTACCTGAAAGAGCTGTTCTAAAAAGTGAAGGGCCACATTCCACCCTTGTGTGCTAATCCTGCTCTTCTTTAGAACCTGAATTTGTTGATATAAAGTTTACAAAGGTGGTTCTAATGTGCAGCCAGGTTTAAGAGTTACTGTCTTTGAAAAATCAGGTTGTTATTTTTAAAGGAGGGGTTATATAGCTCAGTCTTCAAGGGAGTACATTTCAGTACTTAAATCTGTACCAAAATCTATACTATTCAAGGTTTTACCAGAAAACAGAACCAGTAGGATATATACATACACATATGTGTGTATGTGTACATATATTATATATATGTATGTATATACATATTTGCATATATGTATGTGTATACACACATGGCACAGAGAGAAAAAGAACGATTTATTAAATAATTTACCTCAAAAAACTGGCTTCTGCACTTGTGGGGTCTGATCCTTGGGATACTCCAGTAGGGAGGGTGGGCTAGACATTCTTAGGCAGGGACTGGCACCACAGCCTACAGATGGAATTTTCCTCAGAGAAGCCTCAGCTTTGCTCTTAAGGCCATTCACTAATTGGATGATTCAGATCATTGAAAATAATCTCCTTAAAGTCAACTGATTATATATATGAACCACATCTACAATATAACTTCACAGTAACACCTAGACTAGTATTGGGTTGCATAACGGGTACTGTAGCCTAGCCAACTGACGCAAGAATGTAACTGTGACAGTGGACATACTACAGGAGAGTATCCAAGTAGCATTACATGAACATGTAAATGAAAGTGGAAATGAGTGACTGTGCCCAGTTTGTATCAAGCATAGAGTTGATCTAGGGGAATGGGAGGAGATGAAGTTAGAAAGATAGCTTAGGGTCGAATACAGAAGCATTGAACTCAGGGTTTTGACTTTTGAGCTAAAAAGACAAAACAGTGCTGTAGCAACACTGTCCAACAGAACTTTCTCAGATGCTGGAAATGTTCTGACTCTATGCTGCCCAACACGATTGTCACTTAGCCACATGTGGCTGTGGAGACACTTGAAATGTGGCTAGTGAGACAGGAACTGAATTTAAAATTTTAATTTTAATTTATGTAAATAGCCACACATGGCTAGGAGCTACTGTATTGAAGAATACAGCTATGGAGAGATCAATCTGGCAGGAGTATACAGCATTCATTTGAAGAAGAAACAGAAAGCAAGCAATCCAGTTAGATGACTCTTATAGTCCCAGTGGAGGTTGGGTCAGAAGCCTGGAAAGTGGAAAGGAAGAGGGAGAAGTGATGGTATGATTGGCTACTTCTGTCTTTCCAACAGCTAATCTACCTTCTTGCTTGCTGCTCTCCTACCATCCAAGCCCTTCCTGTCTGTAGATTTCATCAGAGCTTATCCCAACTTGTTTTTTCTCACTCTTCTCACTCACTTCTTTAGTTTCAATTACAAAATCTATGTTAATAACTCCCAAGTTCATACTTGCAGTCTTAGATCTTTCATCTCACCTCCAGACCTCTGGTATCTCCACTTGGAAATCTCACAAACTCTTTATCTCCCCTCCTGGTCTTATTTCTCTCCCAGTGTTCTGAGTTTGGGTAAATACAAACCATCCTCTCAGCTGCTCAAGTCGGAAACCTGAGACGCCTCCTGACACCTTGCTTTTGATCTGCTGATGCTATTTGTAAGTTATTGCTTCAGTCTGTCCCTTTCTCCTCATCTCCGTTGCTACCCCCTCAGAATAGGTTGCCACCTTTCTTCCCTGGACTCTCACAGTCTCCCCGTGACCACGTTGGTCAACTACTATTTTTTAAACAATTCCTTTAAAAACAAATAAGATCATTTCGTTCCTTCTGTGACATGTAATGGAATTTTCTCCCTTTTGCTTTATCGTACTACAAAATGACACAAGATAAAGGGTTAATTCATTTCAGTTGATTTATTTAATAATATTTATCCACTTAATATTTCTATAACCCTATTAAGGAAGGACAATTGGGAAATATCACTGAAATATTGCTTGGGGGCATATGTTCTAGTGAGGGAGACAGACATTAATCAAATAATTACATGAATAGCTAGACAATTAAAATTGAGAGATGTGTCATTTAAGGAGGAGTATAAGGTGTTCTGAGAATGTATAAGGAAGAGACCTAAGCTAACCAGGAAGGTCAGGAAAGGGCTCCATAAGGAGGAATTAACTGGAGGAAAGAAGAGAAGATTCTAGGAGATAGAAACTGCATGAGCAAAGATCGGAGGGAAATACTTTGAAGGAATGCAGTTTAATCATTAAAAACATGAATGAAATATAGAAACTGACACCTGCATTGGGACGACATGTGGCTTTAAATTTCCCAAGCCATCTAGAGCAGCCTTGGAAACCAATAATACTGAACCATTTTACAACTTGAATAAGATGGTTCTGTTAAACACTTCGACTTGAATATGTTATCTCAAGGCCATTCAGCAAGTATCTGTTGGCTTACTTTCCTAGGTATTATAAGTTAAAAATAAAAAGCAGGGCTTTTTCCCTTTATTGTTATAATTCAATTAAAATGATGATATGTGTACATAAAAATAGGTAACTTTATACTGTATGTGTATTGTACCATGCTGTTATAATTTATATAATACAAAATTAAGAGCCAAAATTAAGAGTATAGAACAGCAGTTCTGAACTTTATGTATTATTACACTTTACACTCTTAATAAAGTATCGACACCAAAGAGCTTTATGTGGATGTCTCTGTCACTATTTGCTATCTTAGAACTTAACAACTAAAATTTTTAAATATTAATTCATTGGATTAAACATAACCAAATAATAAATTCAATATGCATTAACATAAATAAGAATTTTATGAAAAATATTTTCTAAAGCAAAAAAAGTAAGAAAAATGGCATTATTTTGAATATTTTACAGATCTCTTTAAGAGAAGACAGCTGGATTTTGTTTTGTTTTTTATTGAGGTAACTGGTTAATAATATATGTTTCAGATGTACAACATTGTAGTTTGATATGTGTACACCATCGCAAGCTCACCACCAGAGGTCTAGCGTCCCATCAGCCACCATACATTTGACACCTTTACCCATTTTGCTCTCCATGACTCCCTTCCCCGGATAACCACCAGTCTGTTGTCTGTATCTATGAGGATTTTTTTGTTTTGTTTGGGTTTTTTTGTTTTGTATTCTACATATGAGTGAAAGCATATGTTTTTGTCCTTTTCCATCTGACTTATTTCACTTAGCATAGTACCCCTCAAGGTCCATCTATGTTGTTGCAAATGGTAAGATTTCCTTTTTATGACTGAATAGTATACCATTGTATATATGTACCACATCTTTATACATTTTATTCATCAGTAGACATTTAGGTTGTTTCCATATCTTGACTATTGCAAATAATGCTACAGTGAAGATAAGGGTGCATATATCTTTTCAAATTAGTGTTTTCATTTTCTTTGGTTAAATACCCAGAAATGGAATTGCTGAATCATATGATAGTTCTATGTTTAATTTTTTGAGGAATCTCCATACCGCTTTCCACAGTGGTTGTACCAGTTTACAATCCCACCAACAGTGCACAATGGTTTCCTTTTCTCCAACACTTGCTGTTTGTTGACCTTTTGATAATAGCCATCCTTACAGGTTAAGATAATGTCTCATCGTGGCTTTGATTTGCATTTCCCTGATGGTTATTGATGTTGGGCATCTTTTCGTGTGCCTGTTAGCCATCGGCATATCTTCTTTGGAGAAATGTCTACTGAGGTCTTCTGTCTATTTTTTAATTTTGTTTTTGATGCTGTATGAGTTCTTTTTATATCTTGAATATTAACCCCTTATCAGATATATCATTTGTGAATATCTTCTCTCTTTCAAAAAGTTGTATTTTCTTTTCGTTGGTTTCCTTTGAATAGTTAGTCTTATATCTGCTTCAGCAGTTTAAAGTTGCAATAGGTTGTTTTGGTTGAAGTATATGAAGTATCTCCAGCCTTATACAAATAGGTAGCAGAAAAGACAGGAGTGTTTTAAAGCCTTTTTAGGTAATTGTGAATATTCTTCTTTGATACCATATTAAAACTTAACAAGTGGTAGTTTCTTAAAGATTGGTTGCAATGTGGAATGTAAAACTACATCAGTGAACTTTTTGTATATCTCAAACATATCTTGCATTTTGAAATCCGAGCATAATTTTTATCACCTGCATAGGGCAGTTGGAAAATACTGGTTCACCAAGTTAAGTAGCTCTTATAAATGTTGACCTAGTTCATCATACAATACGAAAAAAAAAAAAACTATATTAACATACTTCCAATCTCATCAGAAAAGCATTGAATATTGAGAAGCTGTCAAGTTCACGGTGGTGAATACAAGTTGTCCTAAATTCTAATGCTTGAAAGCTCGAATTTTATCATTAGCAATAAATACTGTCAGTTGTTTTCTTTGAAATGACAGTTTCACTGTTCATTTTCAGAAAAATATCTGGCAAATATTCAAGTCAGTATGACTTAATTTTGTGTCGAGTAAAAGTAGTGTCTGTGGGAAAAAAAATTGGCGACTCAAATGTTATACACTTTTCCCGAAGACAATCATCATACTTTGACGTGCAGCAGAAGTGCTTTATTCCAAAGCTGTGTACTCAAGGGTCAAGATTTAATAAAATTAGCAACTGTTACAGCATCATCAAGAACATTCTGAAGTGACTTCTTTTTTACTGTGAGTATGTGGTGGTAAAGAATACAACGATGACTTGTACAGTTTGGTGCCACTGCTGAGTTGTGCTGCAACATTGACAGTTTTACCCACCATTGCTTTTGCACCATCTTTGCAGATGTTAACACAATGAGAAAGGCAAGTAACATCTTAGTGTTATAAAAATGGTTGTGACCTCGTGGGCCCCCCTGAAAGGGTCTCAGGAATCTCTAGAAGTCCACAGAACACACATCATTTGGCATAAACAGTAGTACAGCAAGGGAGAAAGAAACATGAACTCAAGCTGTTAAGAAGGTTTCATGAGAGAAGAATTGAGCTGAAGAACTGAAGAATTATGATTTGGATAGGTGGTGAACAAGAGAAGGAAAAGAGATTTTAGGAGGGAAAATCATATGAGCAAAGAAGTAGGCAGGAAGCAGCCTGACATAGTCATAACACTGATTGAAAAAGATGGTTGGGTTGAAGGGTTAGGAATGGGGAGTGATAATAGTAAAATATGGGATGTAATGAGATTATGAAGGATCTCAAATACCCATCTGAAAAGTTTGCACTTTCTCCAGAGATCACTGGGAGTAGTAGCTGAAGGTGTTTGAATCCTGTGACTTGAACATGTTGATTTAGGAGCATCCATATGGTGGCAGTGTATAAGGTGTGAATTGGCAAACAGGACAACTGGATGCAAGGAGATCTAATTGTAATCTAGTAAAAGTTAAGAGCACAGACTAGGGTGATGGCAGTAGGTGAAACAGAGTGAAATGTAGACTAATTGCCTCAAAGGTAGTAGTATAAGAATTAAAGGTGAAGGAGTCAAAGGTTATTTATTTGTTATATTTTATAACCCCAGTTTCTTGCCAAGAACATTGTTAGGGAATAGACAAAAACTGGATGTTTTTTTATAAGGTCTCACATGAGACTTTTTCCTCCCTGCCAAAATCAGAATGCTTCCTTGTTTCTGATCACAAGGACTGTATCATGGAACACATTTCCTTTTTTCCCTGCCACCAGGAGACTTTGTGCCAAATGTCATGTTAAAATCACAACAATTACAATTGTCACAGTGGTTAGTACATTTTCTTTGCCTCTGAGTCTCTATCTCTACTTATAATTCATTAATCTAATTTGTTTTCATTCTATTTGATGCCAGATGCCATAAGACCTCTTTTGAAACAGGTTGAAGAGATGGGGAAAATATAATATGATAATATAATAGCCCTTAACATATTTTATTTGTGGATGGAGCCCTCTACTTCAATCACATTTTACTTAGAACCTGAAGAAAGCTATAGAGCCTCTGGTGTTCAAAACCAAAGCACCAAGGTATAATTTCAAAGAAATTCAACAAACTCAGTTAATTTGGCTGCCCAATTCAAAGCTGCAAACAAAAGGGTTTTGGAATACCTATTAAACACAGGTAAATGGTAGTGAAAGAAGTGACCCTCCTAATCTGAGTCATGGGAGAGAGAAAAAACAAGATGCAGGTGGAACTTCCTAATGAGTATAAAGTATGTGAATGAACCCAACAAGCTAGTTAGTAGTCAATGAAGGACTGTCACATACTAAAATAGAGAACACCAACAGCTCACATTTGGGCTTTTACTGTGTTTCAGACTCTGTTCTGTTACTTTAGATGCATCAGCTTATTCTTCACAATAACCCTGAATTTCTTTCTATGATTTCCTCCTTTTTACAGATGAATACATTTATTTTTAAAGAGAAGATATATACACAAAGGCAGATGGCTAGTTGTCATCTGGCAGAGTTGTGATTTGAACCTAGCTCTGCCAGATAGCAAAGCTGATGTCTTTTTTTTTTTCATGTACAGTTGACATACAATATTATGTTAGTATCAGGTGTAAAACATAGCGATTAGACATTTATATAACTTACAAAGTGATCACCCAATATGTCTGGTACCCACCTGGCACCATACATAGTTATTACAATATTATTGATGATATTCTCTGTGCCGAACTTCATTCCAGTGACTGTTTTCATAATTGGCAATTTATACTTAATGCCTTCACTTTATTCATCTATCCTCCTCAACTCTTTCCCATAGGGCAACCATCAGTTTATTCTCTGTGATATCAGTGGGCTTGTTTCTGTTTCATTTGGGTTTTTTTTAATATCATTTTTAAGTGAAATCATATGGTATTTGTTTTTTTCTGTCTGACTTATTTAGCATAATACCCTCTAGGTCTTTGCTGTTGTCGCAAATAGCAAGATTTTATTCTTTTTTATGGCCAAGTAATATTCCATGGTAATATTCCAGTTGTCTATTGATGGACACTTAGTTTGCTTCCATATCTTGGCTATTGTTAATAGTGCTGCAGTGAACATAGGGATGCATATATCTTTTTGAATTAGTGTTTTGGATTTCTTTGGATAAATACTCAGCAGTGGAATTGCTATGTCATATGGTAGTTCTATTTTTAACTTTTTAAGGAAGCACCACACTGTTTTCCATAGTGGCTACACCAGTTTGAAGTCCCACCAACAGTGCTCAAGGGGCCACTTTTCTCCACATCCTTACCAACGCTTGTTTGTCGCTTTGTCAATCATAGCCATTCTGACTGGTATGAGGTGATATCTCACTGTGGTTTTAACTTGCATTTTTCTGATGATTAGTGATGTTGAGCATCTTTTCACATGTCCTTTGGTTATCTGTATGTCCTCATTGGAGGATTCAGGACTTCTGCCCATATTTAATCAGATTGTTTTTTTGATGTTGGGTTGTATGAATTCCTTATATTTTTGGGTATTAACACCTTACCAAATGTATCATTAGCAAATATCTTTTCCAATTTAGAAGGTTGTATTTTTGTTTTGCTGATGGTTTTCTTTACTGTGCAAAACATTTTTACTTTGATATAGTCCCATTTGTTTATTTTTTCTTTTGTTTCCCTTGCACAAGGAAACATATCCAAAAAAATTATAACTAAGATGTCAAAGAGTTTACTGCCTATGCTTTTTTGTAGAAGTTGTGTTTTCAGGTCTTACATTTAAGTCTTTCATCTATTTTGAGTTTATTCTTACATATGATGTAAGGAAGTGATCCACTTTTATTCTTCTGTATGTATCTAATATTCCCAACACCATTTATTGAAGATACTGTCTTTACCCCATAGTAAATGCTTGTCTCCTTTGTCATAGATTAAATGACCATATAGGCCTGAATTTATTTTTGGGTTCTCTAATTTGTTCCATTGATCTGTATGTCTGTTTTTATGCCAATATCATGCTGTTTTGATTCCTATAGACTTGTAGTATAGTTTGATATCAGGTAGTATGTTACCTTCCTGATATTTACTTTTCTTTCTCATGATTTCTGTGACTATTAGGTACCTTTTGTGGTTCCATATAAATTTTAGGATTTCGTTCTATTCTCTGAAAAATACCATTGGTATTTTGTTGGGAATTGCATTGTATCTGTAGATTGCTTTGGGTAATATGGACATTTTAATGATATTAATTGTTCCTATCCATGAGCATGGCATATGCTTCTGTTTATTTGTATCTTCTTTAATTTCTTTCTTTAATATTTTATAGTTTTCTGAGAACAGGTCTTTTATCTCCTTGGTTAAATTTATGCCTAAGTATTTTATTCTTTTTGATGCAGTTGTAAATAGGATTGTTTTCTTAATTTTGCTTTCTGATAATTTGTTGTTGGTGTATAAAAATGCAACTGATTTCTGAATATTAATTTTGTATTTGGGTTCTGTCTGTATAGTATGTCATTTCAAATGATGACAGTTTTACTTCTTCCTTTCCAATTTGGGTGGCTTTTATATATTTTTTTTGTCTGAATGCTGTGGCTAGGACTTCCAATACTGTGTTGAATAAAAGTGGTGAAAGTGGAAATTCTTTTCTTTTTCCTGATATTAAAGAAAAAGCTGTCAGCTTTTCACCATTGAATATGGTGTGAACAACGGATTTGTCATATATGGCTTTTATTATGTTCAACTATGTTACCTCCATCTACACTTTGCTGAGAGTTTTTATCATAAATAGATGTTGGATATTGTCACTTTTTTTCCTGCATGATATGACCATATGATTTTTATCCTTCATTTTGTTTATGTGGTGCATCATGGTAATTGATTTGCAGATGTTGAAGCAATCCTGCATCCCAGGAGTCAGTCTCAGTTAATCACGGTGTATGATCTTTTCAATTATTGCTGAATTAGGTTTGCTAGTATTTTGAGGATTTTTGCATCTAAGTTTATCAGGGTTATTGGTCTCTAATTTTCTTTTTTTGTTGTGTCTTTGTCTGATTTTGGTGTCAGAGTAATGCTGACCTCATAAATGAGTTTGGAGCCTACACTTTTCAAATTTTTGGAATAGTTTGAGAAGGATACTTATTAATTCTTCCTCGAACATTTAGTAAAATTCACCTGTGATGCCATCTGGTGCAGGACTTTTGATTATTGATTTAATTTCGTTAGTAGTCATAAGTCTGTTCATATTTTCTCTTTCCTTCTGATTTAGTCTTGGAAGATTGTGTTTCTAAGAATTTATCTATTTCTTCCAGATTGTCTAATTTGTTGGCATATAGTTGTTCTCAGTATTTTCTTATAATCCTTTGTAGTTCTGTGGTGTCAGTTGTCATTTCTCTTTCATTTCTGACTTTATCTGGGCCCTCTCTTTCTTGATGAGTCTGGCTAAAGGTTTATCAATTTTGTTTACCTTTTCAAAGAACCAGCTCTTGATTTCATTGATCTTTTGTATTGTTTTAGTCTCTATTTTGTTTATTTTCACTCTGATATTTATTATTTCCCTTCTTCTAATCTTGGGCTTTCTTCTTTTTTTAGTTTCATCAAGTGTAAAGTTAAACCGTTTATTTGAAATTTTTCTTGTTTCTTGAAGTAGGCCTGTGTTACTAAACATTTCTCTCTTAAAACTGCTTCGGCTGTGTCCCATAGAATTTGCATCATTGTGTTTTCATTTTCATTTGTCTCAAAATATCTTTTGATTTCTTCCTCGATCTTGTTAACCCATTCATTGTTTAGTAGCATTTATTTAGCCTCCATCTTTTTGTGTGTTTTTCAGTTTTCTTCTTGAAATTGACTTCTAGTTTTATACAGTTGTGACCAGAGAAGATGTTTGGCATGATTTTAGTCTTCTTAAATTTATTGAAACGTGTTTTGTGGTGTAAAATGTGGTCTGTCCTGAAAAATGTTCCATGTGCACTCGAAAGGAAGTATATTCTGCTGCTTTTGGGTGAAATATCCTACAGATATCAATTAAGTACATCTCAGCTAATGTGTCATTTAAGGCCACTGTTTCCTTGTTGATTTTCTATCTGGATGATCTACCCATTGATGTCAGTGGGGGTGTTTAAGTACCCTACTATGACCATTCATCTCTTCCTGTATATCCTTCAATATTTGCTTTATATATTGATGGGTTCCTATGTTGGCTGTGTAACTGTTTTTGAGATTGTAGCCTCTGGTTGGATTGACTCCTTTATTATTATGAAACACCTCTCTTTGTCTCTTGTTATAGTCCTTATTTTAAAGTCTATTTTGTCTGATATAAGTATTGCTACCCAAGCTTATTTTTCATTTCCATTTTCATGAAATAATTTTTTCCAATCCTTTACTTTCAGTCTATGTTTGTCTTTCTGTAGTGGATTTCTTATAGGCAGCTTATGAACAGGTCTTATTTATTTATTTTTTAAATTCATTCAGCCACCCTATATCTTTTAATTGAACATTTAGTCCATTTAAATTAAAATAATTATTGATAGGTTTGTAGTTATTGCCATTTTATTCATTGTTTTCTAAGTGTTTTTGTAGTTCTCTGTTCCTTTCTTATTTCTTGCTCTCTGCTCTTTTTATGTTGATGACTTTCCATAGTGTTGTGTTTGGACTTCTTTCTCTTCTTGTGTGTCTCTGGTAGACTTTTGGTTTGTGGTTCCCATGTGCTTCATATATACCAAGCTATGTTTATATCAGTTTATTTCAAGTTTATGTTTGCTTAATTTTGAACACTTCCAAAATCACTACGATTTTTATTCACCCCCATCATGTTTATGTTTTTTCATTCTTTTTTACTGTCTGTGTGTGTGTGTGTGTGTGTGTGTGTGTGTGTGTGTGTGTGTATTCCTTAGTTTATTGCTTTAATTATGCGTAATCTTCCTACTTCCGTCTTTTAACCATTGTATTGGCTTTAGTGTTTGTTGAGCCACTGCTTTTACTAAGTGTTTGCTTTTGTTAGTGAGCATTTTTTCTTTCCTATATTTTCTTTTTCATATTTTTTTTATCTTTTCTACTTAAAGAAGTCCCTTTTATATTTCTTCTAATACTGTTTTAGTGGTGATGAACTCCTTTAGCTTTTTCTTGTCTGAGAGGAAGATTTTGTAAGGTGTTTATTACGCAGAGTCAGTTTAAAACCTTTTTGTGCCATTGTTTTAAATGAGTCATTGGTTTTTTTTATTTTGTTTTGTAAGTATCTCTACATCTTCATTTTCATATCACAGAGAACAGCCATTTTTGTAAACTGCTGCTTGAGTTAAAGGAGTGAAAGTATTATTTATATAAAACATTAACCAACTGATAGGAGTTGTCGCAGTCCTTTGCTTTGCTGGGAACTAAATGCTCTGATTTGTTTTTCTCCTTCTTGCTTCAATGAGGTCGCAAACCTCAGTTCTCAGCGATGTGGTCTGAGAGGATTATGGTTAAGGGATACATGTGACACAACAGTCCCATGAAGAAGTTACAGCTGATGACAGGACTCTTGTGCTGCAAACCCTGAGCAGCTGGAAAGCTAAAAATAACTCAGAGTAGTTCTTAGACTGGAAATGAAAACCTCCTGTGAAAGTTGAAGAGCTTTCTGAGAATGACATTATAATTTTAAGGGAGTCTGAAGAAGAATTATACAGGAATCTGGTAAAGAACCTTGCCTTAGTTATACCCTCATAACTAAGAACCTTATACATCTTCAGGTCAACACATAGCTTGAAACTCCCTTTTCTATTCATCCTCATATTACAGTCACCTTCTATGAGATTGGCTCTTTATTCAAAAGCATAAAATTTGGGGGACTGGTAACCTGGGTCACATGAGACCTAGGTGATTGAGAAAAGGGAGACAGTTCACAGCTATGGATTTGGTGAATAGGATCTACCAGTAAATATTTTAAGTCATAACCAGTTAGTTTTCCAAGAATTGAAAGTAGATAATGTAAAGACAGTTGAAATATGGTTAGTTAAGAAGAACGAGAGGGTAAGTAGAGGAGAACCTGTGGTTATAAAGTCAAGCTAAAGTTATTGTTTCTTAATAAAACTAAGGATCTTAAAGTTGTAGATAGAATATTGTGAAAGTCCATTAAGTCATAAAGGATCTGGTTGTAACAAAATTATTTTCATTCTAATTCTAGGATATAAAATTGGGAGCTACAGAACATTCTTCCTCAGGAGGTGATACAACTATAAGTGTTCACAGGTTCAAAAAAGTTTTAGATAAATGGTTGGATGTTAAAGCTATAATGGGATATTAAAGCAAAGCAAGACACTTTGGGGATATTGAAACCTTAAGAGGTTAGCCTCTAGGAAGATAATCATTCTCTCTCACTAATGTCTTCTTGTACACTTGTCTTATTTTATCACTTCTGTCACTTTTATCGTTCCTCAGACTTTATTGGGAATATCATGCAGCTTAACCTCACCCATGTTTCTTTCACCAGTTTTACCACTACCAGATGAGAACAGTGCAAACAGATGATGGCTTCTAGAAAAGGAAAAGTATGAAAACCATCACTAACGGCATTTTCACATTTTTTCTTTTCCTTTTTTTTTTTTTTTACTGTTCTTTACTTGTTCCCCTTCATTTAAGCAGATCTTTAAGGAAGGCTAACCTGAGGTTTTAAAATGGTGGAAAGCCTATGGGAAAATAGAAAAGCAAAAGAAGTTTGAAATTGTGCTAATTGGAAATTCTAGTCCCAGCTCTACCTGTGGGTATAAGAAAAAAGTTCAGTCAGTCCCTCTTCTATGAGAAGGCTCCTAACTGAGCTTGTTATCTATCTACCACGGTTACTTAACTGCTTTTAAGGAAGTTTTATTTTAAAGGGCATTTCAAAATTCTATTTTCATATTTCCTATAGCCCTGTTTAGAAATTTTAAGAATATAAAACATTTATAATCATATGAGAACTCCACTTGATAAAATTATTGCTTCCTTGGCATGGACTAGAGGGAAATACTTAACAGTAATTATGCTTGAGGCATCTGAAATGTGATGTTCTGATAACGGAACTCTAAAGTTTATTTTAACACAGGCAAAGGAAAGCAAAGGCAGGATGTATATACCAAATCAGGACGCTGTTAGCTTGTGAACATTCCCTCATGCATAGAACGAAAAAGTAAAAAGAAGCAGCAGCATTTTCATGACACAATCTAATTATATTTAGAAGTGAAGTACATACATCTATCCCTGATGTGAAATGACTGAAAATTACAAGTTTAGCTACTTGAGAACTAGTTATAGCCATTTACCAATATAAAATAGCAAGATTTTTTAAAGAATTTGTTCCTCAATTTTTAACTTGCAACAGAAATCATTTATAAACCAAGTAGTCACTTCCAAATCTAAAGAAATATATGAGTCAAAAGATATAAAGTATTTGGCAGTTACACAGGTGCCACATAAACTATAATGGGATGGCAGGGGCGGGGAACTTCTAACACTAGCCTGGCACATTCTAGTTAAACGTCTGCCTTTCAGAAAACATGTCAACATTGTCGAACCCAGGGCTGGCTGACAGTGCTCTAGACTGTACTTCTCACTTTTCGCGCCTTACTCGGTAATCCCATGAGCCTCTTCCGTGTTGCCATTCACCAGCTCTCCCCATTTGCCTGTATGGCCTTTGGGATCCCTTTAGTAAAACCCTAGAGAATCTCCTGGAAAGGGATCACATAATAAGATAGTTCAGTTAGGTCAATAATAGTAATCGACACTTAACAAAAACAGTAATTCAAATGGGCAGCACCCATAAAAGTGTTAGAGCGCTGTAGTTAAAAAGTGCGAATGAAAAAAAAATTGACTCAGATGGGAAAAGGGAGACTGGTATCTAGTCACAGTAGAAAAAGGCATCTTCATACTCTGCTGGTAGAAGTGTTCATTTTTGTATTTTGGGTGACAACCTGTATATCAAAAGCTTCCCAAAAGGCCATGCTAGTTAAAATCTGTGTCTGGAATTTAACCTAAGGTAATTGAACATGTGCAAAGATGAATAAGTGCAAGGATGCTCATTGCAGCAATGTTTATAAAAGCAACAAATTGGAAACAACTTATGTGTTCATCAGTAGAGGAACTATTTAACTAAATTATATTGCAGCTATTAAACATGATGATGCAGAGCTTTATATCAAGCTAGAAAAGTGTCTATGATGGATGTTTATAAAACAGATTATATAGCATGGTACCATTCTGGTTAATGTGTCTGCATGTGTGAAAACCCAAAAAGATGTATTCCAAAATATTAAGAAGTGCAGCTCATCTCTAGGAATTGGGAATGCATAAGACACTTTTTTTCCCTGTATCTTCAGAATTTTTTCTTTGTGTATATATTGATTTTTATCAGTGAGGAAAAAGCTATTTTTATTCTAAGAAAAAAAAATAAACCAAACTCTTGCTACATGTAAAGAGTCAGCAGAGAACTCAAGGTGAACAAGGCCTGGTCACTCGCCTTCAGAACTTGATAGTGTGATTAACAGAGTGAAGGAGACAGTATGATTTGTACAAAAATCGTTCTGGGTCACTCCTTGATCATCACAGAGTCACCACCAAGGGACGTTCTTAGAACATCCTTACACACTTTGTAACAGATTTGAAATCCTCACTTCTGGAGGCTCCCTCCTCCTTGAATGGACCCCTTTTCCACCACACTTCGTTCCTGTCAACACGTTCCTGAATGCCTGGGTCTCGTCAAAAACGTGCTCACCCATCCCCCATAGTGTGCCATTTACTGAGCGGACTGTGTGGTTCCTGTCTGTGTGTCCATGTACTTTTCCTTAACCCTGTTAGGAATATCTATCTTCCTTTCCTCCCACCCCTGCTTCTCATAGTAGAAGTCTTTACATCTTCAGCATTCAGCCTGCAGTTGACATTTTTCTTTGCTCTTTGCATTTTCTCATTATCAAGTGTTCTTACAGGCTGAGGAGGTGATCTAAACATAAGGAATAAAGTTTGACTTGGTCTCTTCTGTCTCCGCAGTCATTTTGCACAATTGCGTGAAGGAAAAAAAAAAAGTTCGACTATTACTTATGTCTCAAATCTGTGTGAACTCTGCTACAGTCAGGGATAACACTTTGGAATATATCTCATTCATAACTGCATGGCATGTAAATAAAATTTCATTATGTTCCATATTTTGCGATATCTAAATTTTTACATAAAGGTTTTTGCTTCTAAACTTTTGTTTCCCTGGAATTTGCTATGTGCATGGATTCATGGTTTAATAAGAAATGGAAGATCCTGTATTTTCACTTTAGTCCTCTAATTAAGATTTTTCTTCTGTTGTATTCTTCTTGGAATTAATTACTTTGTTTTGCTAGTCTTAGAGACTGCAGGGAGCCACATGTTTTTTTCCACATTCATACATCAGTTGCTCTTTAATTATGTTTCGATACTGTTTTTCATGGTGTAATTCCTCAACTATTATTGTTAGACAATAAACCTTTCTTGCCTCCTGCTTTGTGTAGAGGTTGAGACCATTAAACCAAATAAGCCTGGAGTGCACTTCAATCTCATAGTCCATGACAACCGTATCAGGGCAGGAATAGCCTATTTGGAAATTCTAGAGATACAATCAGATAATATCACTTGCTGCCCAAGACAAGTTTCCAACACCCTTATACGTAAACAAGAGTTTGAGCAGCGATCCCAGTCTGCTCTTTATCTTGGGCAAATGATATAAACTCAGTATTTTAAACTCTTGGAGTAGGGGCTTCTATTGTGAAATAGGACTTTCAGTCTTGATTTTGCAGGGTTATATGGAGACACTTGAGAAGTGTTGGACAGATGTTAAGCAGTAAGTTATTTCATGGACTCCCTGAGTGCGAATGCCAGAGATTTGAGTAATGGGCTGCTCACCTATAACCACCCTAAATGCCACAGAGCAGTGACACTCAGGCAGCTCTTTCCCCAGATCCTCTTACGCCAGCTCTTTTATCTCTTCCTATAAGACAGATTTCACCATCTGTAACCATCACATGACCCTTCATAAATATGAAGAATACCATCCTATTTAAGGAGAAGTCCAGGGCCTTATTTCATTCAGAGACCGCTTATAAGAAATTTTCCTGCCAAGTAATTACTAGAAAATGCTCATCTTTGGACTTGTCTTTCTACCCCATAGGACATTCTTTCTCAGACACTTGTCTTATAGTACAGTAGTCTCAACCACTCCAGGGTAAGGACTGGTACCCACACAAACTTCCTAGCCAATAGCAACAAATCATATTTTTTAGTGTTGTCAAACTCACAGCACCAGCTTGAAGGCCCTGGGCAGAGTAATTTTTCTGCTTGCATTTCTTATCCTGATTTGGTTAAGGAGGATCCTGCCCTTTGGGGCTCTTTTGTTGAAGGAGCTGCCCACAAATAAGAGGAGGAGAGAAGCCAGATGAAAGGAGGGAGGCCTGGAAAACATAACTTGGGTAAATCACACATGACATCTCTTCTTTTCTCTTCTACACCACTCAGCCAAGCTCTCAGATCTCCCCTTAACTCAGACCAAACACGTCTCCTCTTTATCCCAGTGTGAAATGTCAGTACCAACAGCCAAAGATAGAAGTGGTCAGGTCACTATTCTGCAGTGGTGGGCGACATTGTTTTGCTTTATTTCGAGATACTAACAAATGAACATAGGTAGTCCTTTTAACCACTGCCAGCCTTGAACTTTTCGTACAGTGTTAAGTCAGGTTGCTACAAATGAGTAAATAAATGTATTCTTGGGACTGGAGAGAGCAGTGGGTGTGAACAGATGTAATGATTATAGATTCCAAACTATAATTAGAAATTTGCTTGATATATTTTCCAAGAAGGAAGAAGTATTAACAGAGACTTTATTGACTTCCTTGGCATTGAAGACATTTACTTAAGACCCAAAGGTAACAATTAGTAAGTTACCTGAATGAGCGTAAGAATTAATAAATTTTCTAGCCAGAAGGTCAGTAACCATACATAAACTCTGATCTCGAAAATGATTTTACCTGATAAATTTTAAATCATTTCTCCAAGTATTTTTTAAATTTAATCTGCTGAATGGGAAAAATTGGGTTTCAAGGTTTTTTTTCTATTTTATCTTGGTACCACATGACTTGGTAGAAAAGACTAATGATCGAATTTTGAGTAAACTTGGGGAGATGGCATAGAGGCCAGGACTGTAATAATCCATCTCTTAATAATCAGTCATTTAAAGATTATTTAAATTTATCCAGAAAAATTGTTAAAATTGTACTTCATGTAAAGCAAAACTTTAGGAGAGGATTTTTTTTTTCTATCATTTCAATGTCCTGTTATATTTGTTAGGCCTGTAGTGGAATTTATTACTGGAAAATCCAGCCTTTTTTTTTAAACAGCACAGTTTTATTTATAAATCAGTACCTTAAAAAAAAAAAAGGCCAATCCCCTTGTTTGTTACTATTCTTTCCAGCCCAGCATTTAATTTGTCCCTTCTTCCCAATTGCCTAATGGAATGTCTTCTGCCAAGAGATGAGAAACCTGGATTTTACAGCACTAAAAAATTTGCACCTTTTTCCCTGGCATTGCATTCTAAAATACCATATCAGAGTTTGACCTAGCTATTTCTCACGGACAACTGTTTCCAAGTCAGTAGGGGTTTTCCTCCACACAAAGGGACATGGTCTTCTATCACACGAGAAAAATGTACGTGCAGATCAGTTTATTTGGGAGCTAGCTGCCAACCTGTGCAGCTGAGCGATGGCCCTGCAAGGAAGAGTGCCTGGAGTCAGGCGAAAGTGTGGTTCTGGTTCCAGGCCTAATTCTTCAAAACTTAACTTTAGTGAGCTCCTGCTTGGATGCCACCAAACACAGCATAATGTGGGCAATGGAGAACAAGTTGCTTTTGTACACTTTACAGATGTCTGCAATGATGACCAGATTTTCACGACTATATTCTACCCTACCTCACCTCCCCTTTGCCATTCTGAGAAATTATTCTTTCTTTTTTTCTGCCACTCTACACAGAATTTTCCTCTAGTAGCTTCCCCGTCAATAATAGTAATACCTTCATTGAAAGGAAGAGAGAATGAAGGGGCCTCAAGGACTCTGGCTGAAACAAAAAAGACAGGGCTTAGCATTTTTGTATAGCTTTAAATACTCTTAAGTTTTATTGGTTTTAAATAGCTGAAATTGCAGATAGAAGAATCAGATAGTGACATTAGCCTAAGACATCGTAGTGTCTGTTTTCCTGGCCCCTCTATGCCCTGGCTAGGAAAGGGCTCAAGGCAAAGTCACACTGTTTGTGGTTATAATCTCTGGTGAAATGAAGCTGAAATGAAGGTGTGTTGAGTTGGGTTCAGCCACACACATTAGAGTAACCTACTAAATGGGGGGAGCTTCAAATACTGATGAACCTTCACAGGCTCCCTGATGGAAAGCGGAATCACAAGTATCGGATTGTGTATGTTAAGCAAAAAATACATCTCAAAAGTGTGAAGAAAAGGAGGAAGTGGTGGTAAAATTAAGTGATTTTGTACTAATTGATGCTGAATGCAGAGAAGAATTAATCACATTTAGTGATTAAGTGGTTCTACCAAGTGACTGCAAAATGCATTTCTTTCTCCCCATGAGCTTTTAATTAAAAAAAAGAAAAAAGAAAAAAAACTGAAAAATTAAAAAAAATATTAGGTCCAAAGTAGTCTGATTCTTAAACAAAAGGAACATAAGCATCCTGACAAGCTGTGAGAATACAAACTCAAGTGTTTTAAAACAATTCTGTTAAAATCCACATAGTAGTAGAGATTGTTTTAAATTGTATTAGGTCTATGTTTGACCATTATTTCTTTGTTTTTTTAACCCATCAGGCTTTTAAGATCTAAATTAAAGGCTCATTTATTTTGTAACTGTTGCTGTGGTTTTTTTTTCTTCCTGGGAATGAGTTGGTATCCTTGATGGATTTGGGAATGAATACCAAAGACCATTGTAGCTTTTGTGTATGTTAAAGTATCTTCTGGCATTTGTTTAAGGTTATAAAATGGTACCTTCTATAAAGTGGTGAGGTCTAGAGAGAAGTCAGGAAAAATAATGAAAAAGTTGGAAAATAAGATATTGAAATTTTCATTGACAGCGCTTTGTCTTAGATTTTTCTTCTTGCTAAACAAACTTCCTTCCTTCCAATAGGCATCTCTGATTACTGTGTTTGTTTTCCAAATACAATACTCCTTTTGCTGGTTGAGATGGGAATAATTCTGGGATGATTGTGTCACATACATAACACTGATATTTTCCAATGAACCTGTAGAATAACGCTAAACTGCTCAAGAACTTATTTCACTGAGAGCAGACTATACTTGCAAAAGTCATGGAAGTCATGGTGACCACGCCTTTTGTGAAGTAACTAGTAATGGTTGGATTTTTCTTTCTCTATAAACACATCGATGTATCCACTAAAACTAGAAAATAAATACTTATAAATTAGCACTTTTTCAAAAAAATTATATTTGTTTTTTCCTTTCCATATAGGAAGAATTTAATGGAAAGCCTGACTCCCTCTTTTTTAATGATGGCCAGCGAAGAATCGACTTTGTTCTGGTGTATGAAGATGAAAGTAGAAAAGAGACCAATAAAAAGCGTTCAAATGAAAAACAAAAGGTAAGTTTTTAATGCTATTTTCATTCCTTTTTATTCCTTATAATACTGCGAAACAAAAAAAGTGCTACTTTTATGTGAGCAGTAAAGTGAAACTGGTGTTTGAAATATCACATACCATATATACCTTCATATTTTCTCTGCTCATCATTTCCTCAAAGCATGTTAACAAATTTTTTATTTTTAATTTGAAATAGAAACTTCCGTAGGCTCTTAACCTCAGTTGGTTTTACAGCTGAAAGCAGACTTTTTTTTCCCAAGGAATTGTACTTCCTATCGGTAGAAGAGATTTATATTAAAAACTCACTTGGCTGTTTGCAACTAGGTAAGAAAGGAAGCTAATGATTAATAATGATAGCAAGTGTAATAACTAGGATTCAGTGTGTGCTCACTTACGGATGGTTATGTGCCTTTTGCGTGCATTTTCTCATTTAATCCTCATAACGTCCTATGAGGTGTATTCTGTTCTACCACCTAGATGACAGAGTTGACTGTTAGAGGGTTTAAATGATTGTCCGAGGTCATGGACTCTGGTATAAGAAATAGTGGAGCCATGGTTCAAACTCTTGTCTTGAATCTAGACCCTGTGCTCTTGACTGCTCCCATTTTCTGTCACCTCCCTTCCTTCCCTTTCATCTATTGCTAGTCAAGCCACTTCTTCCTCCCTTTGCCTCAGGCTCTCTCAGGATCATCTTTACCTCAAGATAGTAAACCGTTTTAATAGGCTAGGGTTATTACACCTGCCTGGATCTTCTTTATGTGCACTCAAACTGTATTAAACTGAAACAGGAGGAAAAAAGAGAGCATGCCTGTAAATGTCACTTTTACCTACCTAGAAAATCACTCCCTCGTTCTTTTTTTCTTTTTTTCCCCTACACCTGTGCTGTCATACACACACACCTTTAATTGTCCCTGCCTGGACTTTCTCTCTAAAGTATATCATTATTCAATTTATTGATGTCTGCCTATTCTTTCAAACCAAGTGATGAAACCTGCTTAAAATGAAGTAATCAGTGCTGCTTTATTTTGGGTTTTTCTTTGTTTTGGAAGGGATAAGTTTGGAGGTTTATATTTGCATAGTGTCATAGGATGAGCCCAGGCTTTGGAACCTGACATTCAAATTCTAATTTTGCCACTGTATTATTTGGATTAATTCTAGTCGATGTAATAAACTAGCCCCAAACGACAGCGACTTAACAAAATAAAAGTTTATTCATGTCAGGTCAAATGTGGCATCCCTGTTTGGCACAATGGTTTGAAGGTACAGGCAGAGCTCTATAGTCATTCAGGAACCCAGGCTAGCACAGAGGCTTTGCCATATTCAACAAGTAGTTGGTTTCTCACATCATCCAGAGCATCAACATAAATGGTAGGTAGAATAAGAGAAGAGACGGAGAAAGTACTCATTCTTCTTTACCTCTTTGGCCTGGAAGTGACTACATCAGTTGTGTTCACAATCTATTGATCAGAACTAAGGAAGGTGGAAAGTGTAGTTTCTGGCTGGACAGCTATTTCTCAGTAGGAACCTCATACTGAAGGGGAACAGGAGTTCTGGTGGTTAGCTAGTTTGTCTTTGCCACAGCTGCTAACTGGCTGTGTGACTTCTATGAATTTTCTTATCAATATATTATTATTTTTGATATGCTTGTTATTTTTACATTTTGACATCGCTGATATCAAAGTATATCTCATAAGTGATGTGTCATAATTTCATTGGCTGGATTTTTTCTTATTTGTACATAGAATATTGGCTCACTATACAACCAATGGCATTTTCAATTCAGGAAAATGAGAATCTCAATACCTAGTCCATAGGATTATGGTTTTGATTAAATAAAATAGTACTTAGAGATGTTATATAAATTTTCAGCACATATTAGATAATAGATGTTAATTCCTATCCCTTCCCTTTTATTTGGGATTTTCTTAAAACAATGCACTGATATGAAAAGGCATGACTCTCCTTCTGTTATTGTGTAATTTTATCACTAGCATTAAATAGCTTAGAGTATTCCATCATGTTCCTGTGGACACTGAAATATCTTCTGTGCAGCCATAGTCACCACCATCAAATATTCATTATGCATCTGAATGCCGGTGGAACTGGATTGAGTGCTACATAAAGTAAGTTAAACAAATCTAATCCATTAAAGTATAAAGGAAACAGTTCTGGTTTTAGGCAAGAGCTTCACTGCAATGGTGAAGGAGCCGTAGAGCTGCTTGCATTATTAATAAGTTCTGCATTTGCTTTACACAGAAACATAGATCCCAGGGTAACCCTCATAAATCAGGAGGGGGAAAAAAAAACATCATTAATTTTGGCAATCCCTGAACTCATGGATTGATATACTATGATGCTGGTTTTTATAAGCCATACTTTGAAGTGTTTTGAGTTTCTGTCTGTACATATTACTTAATTTAGACTCTACCAAAATGCAGAGCTCAGCTTTGGAATCACATTTTTATTAATTGGAAAAGCAATTCCAACTTTCATTGTACTCACTGTCAGGCCTTATTCAGAATTTAGGGCAAAACCAAGGAAAGGGAATTTGAAAATATTGTTCGCTTTGACAGAAAAAAATCATATTGATTTTCTAAAGCAACACCAAGGTCGACTTTGCCAGGGGCTGATCTAAAAAGTACTGTTAAATACTTTTTTAGAGATAATGGAGAAAGAAATGTGATAGGACCACAATATCAAAAACATAGAGCAGTACAAGGCTGCATATTTCCATGAGCAAAAGAGAACTTATTTTTCTAGCCAAACCTCCAAATAGAATGTAACTTTATCTCCTTTATATTATTGTAAATACTTCAGAAACTTCATACCTTCCTTTTAAAAGCATAAACCATTTACATTTAGATTTTGCAAGGGGATGATTATAAGTGGTTTCAATAACAAACGCTCATTTAGCCAGAACTGTTCTTAGCTCAGAACCAGTTTGAATTCTTTTTAACTGCAAATACAGGAAAATCAAACTCAAAATGGCTTAAATCCTAAAATCCTAAAAATAATAATTTTCTCATTTAAGAAGTAGCCTGGAGATAGGACCATTTCTGGGTTAGATAATTTGTTGGCTTAATGAGCTCATCAAGAAGCAAGCTTCATTCCATCCTTCTGGCCCACCATTCTCAAAAGGTTAGCTGTTCTTTTTTTTTTTTTTTTTTTTCAGAGAGATCTCTTTATTTTTTTTTTTATCTATTATTAGTTTCAAGTATACAGTACATTGGTTAGACATTTATATAGTTTATGAAACAATCTCCCTGATTTTTCTCCTCTCTCTCCTCTGGCTCTGCACCTAGCCATTACATTACTGCTGACTGCATTCCCTATACCATGCTTCCCATCCTCGTGACCATCTGTCAGCTACTAATTTGTACTTCTTTAACCCTTCACCCCTTTCTCCCAGCCCCCCTCTCCTTTGGCCATCACCAGATTGTCCTCTGTATTTGTGGATCTGTTTTCGGTTTGTTCTTTTTGTTCCTTAGATTCCACGTGTAAGTGAAATAACATGGTATTTATCTTTCTCTGTCTGACTTATATCACTCAGTATAATAACCTCTAGGTCCATCCATATTGTTACAAATGGTAGGATTTCATTTTTTTAATGGTTAAGTAATATTCCATTGTATATATGAACCCTAACTTCTTGATCTAGTCGTCTGTTGATGGGCATTTAGGTTGCTTCCATATCTTGGCTATTGTAAATAGTGCTGCCTTAAACATAGGAATGCGTAGATCTTTACAAATTAGTGTTTTGGTTTTCTTTTGATAAATACCCAGAAGTGCATTTGCTGTGTCAAAAGGTATATCCATTTTAAATTATTTGAGGAACCTCCAGACTGTTTTCCATAGTGGCTGTGCCAATTTGCAATCCCACTAACAGTGTATGAGAGTTCTCTTTTCTCCACATCCTCACCAACATTTACTGTTTTTGACTTATTAATGATAGCCATTCTATCAGGTATGAGGTGATATCTCAATGTGGTCTTAATTTGTATTTCTCTGATGATTAGTGACCTTGAGCATCTTTTCATATGTCTGTTGGCGATTTGTATTTCCTCTTTGGAGAAATAGCTATTCAAATCTTCTGCCCATTTTTAAATTGGATTGTTTGGGTTTTTTTGTCGTTGAGTTGTATGAGTTCTTTATATATTTTGGGGTATTATTTCCTTGTCAGATGTTCATAAGCGAATATCTTCTCCCATTCAGTTGGTTGTCTTTTCATTTTGTTGATGGTTTCCTTTGTTGTGAAAAAAATTTTTAGTTTGATGTAGTCCCATTTTTTCTTTTTCCTTTTGTTTTCCTTGCCTGAGGAGATATGTCTGAAAAGAAATTACTAGTAGCAATATCAGAGAGATTACTGTCTTATGTTTTCTTCTAGAACTTTTATGATTTCGGGTCTTACATTTAAGTCTTTCATCCATTTTGAGTCTGTTGTTTTTATACGGTGTAAGAAGGTGGTCCAGTTTCTTTTTTTTGCATGTATCTGTCCAATTTTCCCAGCACCATTTATTGAAGAGACTGTCTTTACCCCATTATCTATTCTTCCCTACTTTGTCATATATTAAATGAGCGTATAGGCATGGATTTATTTCTGGGCTCTATTCTGTTCCATTTACTAATGTATCTGGTTTTATGCTAGTATCATGCAGTTTTGATTACTGTAACCTGGTAGTATAGGTTGATATCTGGTAGTGTTATAATATTGGCTGTTTTCTTAAACTGGCTTCACTGTCTTACAAGATGGCTGCTGCAATTCCAGGCATCCAGAGGTGAAAAGAGGGCATGCCCTTTTTCATAGCCCTTTTTTAAGGGGGAAGAAAGCTCCCCTAGAAGGTCCCTAAGCAGACTTCCTTTTATAGTTCATTATCTATCACAATTCTATTCCTAATCAGCTACTTGCAAGGTGAATGGAATTAATCATCACTAGCATAGACTAAGCAAGGCATCTTCAACTCTTAAATCACCTCATCACCCAATATCTGAGAAAACACTAGGCTTTTCTTAGTAATGAAGATGGGGAGAATGACTGTTCAGGAGGCAGCCAGCAGTGTCTGGCACAGTAAATGATTAATATATCTAAATACGTTTGGTCTATATTGTAGAGAGCAAAAATGTTTTAAATAAAACAAATTCACCTATACTTTTCCAACCCTTCCTGCTCAGTTTTGTTAGTAATGCTTCTTCCATTTCCTTTTTCTGGAACTGCTAACAAGTGGCTGAATTGATCAATTTGAATTTCATTTTGTCTTACAGTTGGCCTCCCTTCAAGTAGATGTGTTTATGAAGTAATGGTATAATTCAAATGATAGTAAAGAGGATGGAAGGGGCCTAAATAGCCCCAAAACAGTATAAACAATCCTGAATATGTGTTTTATTTACTTTTCTTATCAGCAGAATCTATTCCTAAAAGTTGATGGAAAATTTATTTCTTTAAAGTTGATGAGAAGTTTATATATGAAAGTAAAAATTTGTATTTCATATCTGACCTTAAAAATTCTTCCTTGTGTAACAGAAGAATCCGGCCAATGGAGACCATAGAAAAAGAGATTTTTGAAAAATGAGTGATCAAATTATATGCAAATTTTCAAATAATGTGAGACATCTGACTAATTGGTAAAAGATCTTGTGAGCTTTTAAAACTGTTATGCATTGTTTTAGATGAGTTATCATGCTGGAACTGTTTGCCTAAAAGCCAGATGAGATTTCTTTGGAAGTTTTTAAAAGTTCATCAGAAAATTCTAGTATGACGGACACAGTACATAACTCCATTTATTGAAGTCTTACAGTCTTTAGTAAAGTTTTATAATTCCACAAAGATCTTGTACATTTATTTTCATTTTTTAATTTTTTTTCCTAACCCCAGCCCTAATCCTAATCAATATCAACCCTAACCCTAACCCTAGATCTTATACATTTTATAAACTATTATTTTAAATTTTTTGTTGCTGTTAGAAGGATTTTAAATTGCATTTTGTAATTTATTACTGTGTGTAAAAAAAGAAGTCTTTTGATTTTCATAAGTTCTATCTAGGAACTTAAAAACTTTTTTTAGTTCTAGTAGTTTGTAATACTTGTTTTAAGTTTTCTCAAAAGACCATGTTGTCTACAAATAACAGTTTTGCTTTACCTTTACCATCTTTATACTTCTTTTCCAAGTGCAATTGCTAAGACATAGAACAAGTAATACATAGTAATCACCACTGTATTGTTCCTGATTTCAGTGGGATTGTTTCTAAAATTTCATCATTAAATATCATATTTGCTATAAATTTTGGTAGTTTTCTTTTAAAAAGTGAAGGAGTTCCCTTCTAGTT
This sequence comes from Pteropus medius, assembly GCF_902729225.1. Classification (NCBI taxonomy): domain Eukaryota; kingdom Metazoa; phylum Chordata; class Mammalia; order Chiroptera; family Pteropodidae; genus Pteropus; species Pteropus medius. The sequence goes on along the minus strand of NW_024349519.1, from coordinate 3,776,588 downwards.
ATAGATTGCTAAGAGTTTTTATAATTGGGTTTTAAATTTTATCAAGTGCTTTTTAAATTTTCTGTATCTATTGAGATGATCACATGGCTTGATTTCTCATTAAGCCTTATGTGCATTAAGTATGTGGTTATTTGTAGCTAATAAAATGATGACTAATAGTATACATAATTCAAAAATCATTATTAGCTTCAACATGAAATGTATAATTTTTATAGTCATTAGCTCCCTACTTATGCTAATACCACATTAACATAATTTATTTATAATTGATTAAAAAGTGAGCTCACTTAAAAATTATATCAAGAATAATAGTAATTAGATGAGGAGATCAAAGTGACAGAAATGTAAAGGCCAGAAAATAAAATGAAGTCATGTATCAGAGGAGTAAACAAAATGATTTATGATTAACCATAGGTTCTATTCAGAAGTTTGAGTTCAGCTGGAAGTTTGCCTCTGTTTCCTCGTTGCCAAAGAAAATAGGAGATATTATCAAAACATGGTCTAAAATTTCAACCCAATAAAAACAACTGAGTGTTCGAAAGAAATATAATGTTCTGGTCTGAGAATCTCCCAGAAAGAAATGTATCCCATGGATCCTCAAAACGGAATGCCTGATTATATAGATTTAATATCGGCATACTTCCTCTAAATTGAAGAAATAAAGGGATAGCAGAAGGGAATTCTGAAGAATCAGAACAGTATAAAACATTTACTGGAAATGACATATTTGCTACAGATAGTCTATGAGTTGGAAACTTGAGGCCCATATTAGGATAGGTTAAGAAGAGATGGTGGCAACCAGTGTTGGGTGGTTTTGCCTTCTCAGACAACTTTTGGTAGGTGTTCTGTCTTTCGTTTTAGAGAGTGAAATCAGGTCTACTTTCAACTCCTTAATATTTTAGACTGAGGCAGGGAGCTCTTTATATTTTTATCTCCTTCCTTTACACCCTACTTGCTTATACTAAGATTATAGGCTAAAAGGAATAAATTAGAATCAGCAGTTTCAAATTACAGCTACGAAATGTGTTGCTGGTATAAGCATGTTTGGTTTTATTTTTGAATACTCAATACAAGAGCAGTGAATCCACATCTTGCTTCTATTTCCAACATGGGAAGTATCCTTGGACCCAGTCCTTAAAAACAAAGAAGACAGTGAAATCCTGAAAAGTAAAATCTGATTTTTTCATTTTATTTCATAAAGGTGTAGAGAAGAGGAAATCCTTTACCTATCTGGCCTTAGAGTTGAATGAAGAGGCTGTCATTTGCCCTGGCCCCAAAAAGTCACCTGTGTTTTACTTTTTTAAAAGGTCATCTGTAAAAGTTACCCTTTTAGGTAATGGGTTGGGAAAATCAGCTATACTGAATTCTCATATGGAACAGGCTTGAGGGAGATAAATACTCAAAAAATAGCTACTTAGATGCGTGGAAGAGGTGTGTTCTGAAAAACAGTATTTCTTAAACTTATTTGATGAGTCATCTGCTTTGCTTGTTAAAACTAGATTAATTTAGGCCTCATCCTATACTCTACTTAGGCTGAGTCTCTAGGAGAGGGGCCCAAGAATCTGCTTTTAAAGCAGTGCTCCAAGTTGTTCTTATAAGCAGGTAAGTTTGGAAAACACTGCCCTAAAATGTTTACAGTAGTTATCTCAGCAGTGGGTTACAAGTGATTATTTTTCTTCTTGGAAAATTTGTTTTCTAAGTTACCATTTATTTATTTTTGTAATTACACCAAAAGTGTTCATTTAAAAAGAAAAGTTGAAAATGAAGTTGATCTAAATATTCACTCCCATTCTGTGCTTATCACTTAGAATGCTCATCTATTTCCTGTCCCCTAGTTAACACACATTACCTAACTTCTTGAGTAAATCTCTCATCAGATCAGTCCATTCACATTAAATGGTTTTTCACCAATATGTGAATTTAAATTAAATCTTGATTAAATAATTCTGCCTACCAAACCTTCTTGAGCACAATACGTAACTAATAAATAGCACTTAGAGTAATTAGTAATGTTTTGCACAAATTAAGTACCTTGGACTTATTTCTCATCCATCTTTGTAGGCTTAACGACAGTTGGCAAGTTGAAAAACACAGTGACAGCACTGTCATCACTGTGCCTCACAAAACTAAGAATATTTAAAATTAATCTATGCATATATCTCATTAATCCCAACTGATTTGTGCTTTATTATCATCACAGCGTAGTCAATAAATTTTATTTCTTAGACATTACAACCCCTGCTTTTTATGCTGAAAAATCTCGGTGACAAAAAGAAAATGGTAGATTGGTGTTTACAATCAGTATTATTACTGTATCATTCGCAAGCAGGTCCTTCCCAACAATGGCTATATTAAGCCAAATGAGATGTGTAATCTAAGGTGCTTAGGGACAGAAAGCTTCCTTAATTAAGCCAGTCTGTCCTTTGTGATTTTGATCGCTTTATTCTTTATTTCTCTGACAGCTTTATTAACCTCTCAAAAGAGGTATGAATAAAATATCGGTTTCTGGAGTGGGATAGGTGCTCTTGTCCTTTTTCACTTTGAACCCCCAGTCCTGTCCTCCGCCAACAGTAATAGAATCGCATGCATCTTTTTGTAGTGTACGTAAGTCCTCAGTGATTATAATCACTTTGGCTTTACTAGAAATAGGTTAAAAAATAAAATCCAGGTTGCAATGCCGATGAATTTGCTCCCCTAGAAACAGAGTAATTTGCAGAACAATTGAATGTATGACTGGGCTTTTTTCAGAGTCAGTGAGTCTAGTTTAATCATGTTGTGCTGCCAAAATCAGATTATAGACTACAGAACATAGTCAGGTTCTTATATGTAAGGTTTTCCAACAAGGCACATAATTTTTAGTTAAAAATTGTGTGGCTTCAGTTATTCATTTATTCAGCAAGTATTTATTGAGCAGTGGCTATGTCAGGCAATATACAATGTTAATTTTCTTTCATTTTTAACATGGACAACAGCTCTACCCTAATTTTTTTTTTTAAATCTCAAAAACTCTTACTTATTCAAGTGTAAATTCTATGGAGAAGTAAAGATGATGGTTTCATATTAAACAAATCTAAGCAATCTTTTCTTAAGAAAGCAGTTATTTCCTGATGTGTGCCTGTTTGACAAATATGGCACATATGCTAATTTACTTTAGCTACCTGACAAACCAAGAAAACAGGTTTGATCAATTTTTTAAATATTCCAATAGTTCTTTGTGAAGTGCCTTGCCAAAGGAAAGTAACAAGAACTTATTAAAGTACCACCAGGGTGATTTAGTAACATGTTTAAGCAAATAAAAATGTTCTATCCTTGAGTCAACTGTTTAAGTATTTATAGTTGTAAAATGGCATCATAAACCAACTTCAAGGTCTACCAGTTATCTTAAGAGAAATCAGGTAAATATCTCAGGAGCTCTTTGTAAAAAAAACTAGATAAAAACTAAAATAGGATAAATTAGTAAAGCCTTTCTGGAAGAAGTATGGCAATACATATTAAAGAACTTAAAATTGCATACAATCTTTGATTAATAATTCTGCTACTGGGACTTTTCTCTGGAGGAAGTATTAATAGATACACAAAGATCGTTCTGCAAGGATTTCCATAGTAATGAAAAGTTAGAAACAACCTAAATATTTAACAATTCGAGATTGGTTAAATAAATTACAGTAAATCTCTCTGAGAGAATATTATCACGCCATTAAAATGAGATAGAAGAGAAATATTTCTAATGTTTTCTGCATCTGTGATATTCACATGTGCTCTATACTCTTATCAGTGACTTCCCTTAATACCTACAGAAAGAGAGAAGATAGAAAGATATGTTCATTTTTCAGAGAATGAAAAGGCTATACATCTACCAGATGTCGAAGAACGTAGTCCAGGGGCCAGAATGATCAAGTGGTATGGAAGAGTCAAGAGGGCTTGCTGAATTACTCAGCAGCAAGATCCTTTTTCTCGAGCTCGAGTAAAATGGTGTCACTGGTGTCCCACTAGAGGAATTAAGGTATTATTGGGCACACAGTGTGGAGGCAAAGTGGGAATTACCTGTTTTTGTTCAGATGTTTGGCTTTAAAAAGGACAGGTGAGACTCTACCTCTGCAGGGCAGAGAGGATTTTTTTTTTTTTAAAGGAATAAGGGAAGTTGAACATGTTTAAAAGGCATAATACTGAGCAGTTTATACTCATGTTCACATTTAATCCCTAAAAAACTCCATGATGGAGCTACTTCTTGTCTTATTTTTGAGATGAAGTCACTGATGCTTGCACAGTTTATTTGCCCAGTGTCACAGAGCTAGCAAATCATAGAACCAAGATTTGAATTTTGACTCTTAATCTAACAGTTATGCCCAGGAGTAAATGGAAAACCAAAACTGCAAGAGCTAAAGGGATAATGTGGTAAACTAAAATCTGAGGGAGATTGTCCCGTGAAAGTGATGAGAAGTTATAGCCTCAATTTAGAAATTCCATAGATGAGGAACCATGTCTGACTTATACTGTGCCGCATGTTGCAGTCATGGTTGGTGCAGCTGATACAACTAAGGCAGGAATAGTTTCTGTTTGTTGTGTTCAACAGAACTGCCCTCTGGTGGGGCTGGTTCATTCCCAGTTCTCTGAAAACATCCCCTTCTTGTCATCTAGTAATCCAGAGTCGAGTGTGTCTGGAAATCACTTCATGCTCAGGATGCTCTGAGGTATTTGGTGCTAGTACACTCCAGAATTAAACTGTATCTCACCTTCATCTTATTCCTAATACCTATTAGTAAAAGTTCATGGAATATTTTCAGGTGCTCAGGAAAGGGGAGCCTAGTTGTTACACTGTAGTAATTTTCATTCCTAAATCCATTCCCACTTAACAGGCAGCCACTGATCCACCATCCACTCCATTCATTCATTCATTCATTCATTCATTCATTATTTCATAGTTAATCTGTTATAGGCCTGTTCTAAGTGACAAGGATATCAAGATTAAAAGACAAACATTTCAAGGTACGGGGATGGTAATTGAAGAAGAGTCAGGGCTGGTGATAGGATGTAATATTCTTAAAGATGGGAAAAATTTGAGATGTTTGTCAGCTGAGTAAAAGCAATGAAGAGAAGGTATTGCGAAAGCAAGCTCAAGAAGAGGTAAGAAAAGATGGAATTTTTTGACATCAAGAAGAGAAATGACGTCCAGCTATTCATAGGTAGAAACAAAGACACTTGCAGGAGTTCACAGTGAGTGGCTGCCATTTTCTCTGTGAAAAGGGACACAATGTCACTTTCTGGAAGTTAGTGTGGAGTTTGAGGGGCACCTTGAAGTTTGGAACAGCTCCCTAGTGAATGAGTAGGGGCCAGGAAGGAGATGGCTGCACATCATGGTGGGCCAAATGGTAATAGGAACTGGGAATTTCTAATAAGGCCAATTAATGTAGTTTTTTTTATTTTTTTACATACCCCTTGAGCCACTAGAGAAGCCCCTCTGACTGGTTTTTCTATCTTTAGAAGGACATTTGTCCATAAGAGCTAAAATCCTTGGGTTTGAGCCTTTACATCCTAATTGAAATTATTCTTGACTGACATAGAAGATACAGAAGACAGTCATGGCTCTTGCTTAAGACCTGCTAGTGAGGCAATCGGGGTTGCCCCTTGGACGGCCTCGGGTGAATTATCTCCCCTGAAGGAGAGGAAGTCAGAGTGTCCAGTCTACTTAGAACTTCTGCTCCTTCCACTGTGCAGTGATACAGGTTTTAGGATAAGTTTTCCCCAGTTCATGGCTACTCTGTCAGGATTCTTGCTGGCAAAAAACAGAAATGAGCTCTAATCTAAGCAGACAAGTTTATCAGAAGACTGTTAGGGAGCTCACAGGTTTTTTCTGAAGGGTTGGGCAAACAAGCCTGGAGACTAGGCAGCCAGAAGCAGTGCTCCAAGTCCCCCTGCAAAGCCAGTCTAGGAGTGAAAGCATGGTTGCTCCTCTGGTCCCAGAGCTGCTGGCACCACTGACAATACTGACTGGTGGTGGTCCCCAAAAGCTCCTGCCAAAACCTCTGCTGTCTCTGGAACTGGAATTTGCTCTCCCAATCACCCCAAAATGGGTTCTGCTCAGCTTGACTTCTTTGCATTGCTGGCTTCTAATTCAGAGTCTGGAGTGGGTGGTCTGATTAATAGGACCTAGCTCATGTGCCAATAATTGAACTTCACAGGAGACAAGAATGGGAGTGTTTGTGTTTATTTATTTGCTGGATGTAGGCTCTGGCAGTTGAAATGTTGGGTGGCCATGAAGAATAACAGATGCCATTACAGTGCCATGAAACACAGGAATAAATATTTTAGTCCTTCTGCATTGGGAGAAAGTCTTAGGTCACTAGATCCTGAGTTTCTCTGTAGTTCCTTTATAGCAGACTATTTTAAATTCTTCTTTGAATCCTCGGCACTTTGTGGGATGCTCTCAGGAAATGTTTGTAGAATAAATTAATGTATTGAGTATATTCTTTCAACAAATATGTATTGGGCATACATTATATACCAAATACTGTTGAAAATTGTTTGCAGGGTAAAAATGCCTTACACAATAGTAAAGAAAAAAGCTCTCAGGAACAAGGAGTGGGCTACCCATCAAAATATGAGAATTAGAATCTCGAGTGAAGAAATACTGCTTAGACATGAAGCAGGGTGAGTCTGAATCAGCTTCCGAAGTTGAGGTTGGGGATATGGTGGATCAGAGATAGAAAGAGCTGGAAAACTTACCAGGGCAAATTGCAGAGATGGCAGGGGTGGGAGGCAGGCAGAGTGGACAGTCACCTACTGGGAGCGGAGTGGGAAAGCTGCATCTCAAGCTCTTCTCACTCTCCTCTGACTCATGCGTGTCTAGACAATTTGTTCATTTTTAGAGGAGTTGTAGCACGTGCTTGCTTTTCTCTTTCTCTAAGTGACTATCGTGTGCTCCGATTGTAATGAGCAGTTAAATGTGTTACATTTGCAGAGCTCTTAGAACAGTGTCTGGCGTGTTTTAAGTACTCTTAAATATTTATATATTTAATAACCATTTATTAAATAAATGCAATGTTCTGTTTCTGATACTTAAGCCACAATATAGGTTAGGGATCCCACTTGGACTTACATTAAGCCAAATGCCAGGTGTATTTTTTTTTTCCTTTTCGACTGTCAGCCTTCTTCATACAGCATCTGCTTTACATTCATCAGGTGCTTTCCATGTTCTAGGCACTGTCTACAGCACTGCAGCATAGCCCCTCTTCTGCACGTTCACATTGGCAGCTCATGAATGGTGCTCCCTAGGCAACGTGGCCAGACTTCCAGGCCCACTGGATTACCTAGGCGTTGACCCAATAATTCCTCTCTATCTTGTTAACAGCTGAAGTAAAAAAAAATATATATATATATATATATATATGTATATATATATATATATATATATATATATATAATACAGCCTTTTCAGTCTTTTTCAGTGGGAGAATTGGTCCAATTCACTTCCTGTGATTACTAGAGATAGAAATTCTAGTTTAGGTGCTTTATGTGGTGGTTTAAGTCATATAATCCTCACAAGAACCTCAAAAAGAAACTGGTGAGATTTTTCTCCATTCTACAGATGAGGAAAATGAGGCAAGAGTGTTCAAGTTTCTTACCCACGATCAAAGAGCTGATAAGTAATGGCCCCAGAATTTGAACACAGGTCATCTGATGTCAGAGCTTAATTCCTAAGTCCACCCATTTTATTCTTAAAGCATTATAGCTGCTTCATCGTCAGGAGCATTCTTTTAAAAGGTCAAACAAGTCTCTACCTTTACATGTTTCCCTTATAACTTGGAACATATTTTGGCAAAAGGCTTAGCCAGATACAGACTTTAATGCCAATTAATACACTACTACCTTCTGTATCTCTTTAAATGGCCATGTAACATGGACAAATATATTGTCAATTAATTAGTTCCCTATTTTTGTAGATTTCAGTGTGTTTTTTTTTTTATAGCTTCAAAAACATTTTAGTCTTGCAGAGAGAAAAATTCCATTGTATTGCCAAAATTGTCTATGTTGTTTTATTGAACTTGGTCAAGGCATGCAGAGATGAAATACACATGTCCAAAATTGAACCATTTGGATGTCCAGTATGGAAATAAAATTTTAAAAATCTAGAGTGTCAGATCTGGGCTATAACTGGTAAGTGACATCAGCGAATAGGACTCAAAAAACTCCATTTGTGTGCAAAACCTCTTATAAGCCAAAAAAAAAAAAAAAATCCTTGGAATTGTGCCCAAATCAGGGACTTTTATGCATCTCAAATGGCTGAAAACCCATGGGGACAATCAAGGGCCTTCCAAAGTGCTAAGGGGATCCAAGGGTACTCCACGGCATTCCATCTGAGGAATCCAGCACCTACAGGTCACCAGCAGCCACAGCGCCTCCACTGCTTCTGTGCCATTTTCAGCAGATGTCTCTATCAGATTCAAACTGATTTGTTGTTTATTTTTTCTTAAAAAACTTTCTGCCCTTGGTAAAACTAAAGGCCTAACATATTTTCCAATTTCTCATGACAGCGAAAAAGACAAGCATATGAATCTAACCTCATCCATGATGGCCTGCAGCTAGAAGCAACAAGATCAGTAAGTGTCTGTCCCTTTCCAACTCTTGGCTCGCCATTGCTCTTGGGAACCTGCGTGTCACTTGGAATGCCAGAATGGCATTTGAAACATGCGACTCCAGTCACGCCTTAGTTGTAGGCTGGGAGGGGACTCAATCAAAATCTGCGTTATAGAATGTATCTGTTTCTGATCAAAGCCAGCAGATCTTTTTCAACAGCCAGAGAATGTAGTAATAAATACATGTGTAAATGATTTTCTTCTTTTAAGATTTTAAAGATTTTTTTATTAATTACCTATAATAACTTTGTAGTCTTTCTTAACTTTTTTTTGCAAATATATACATTTTTCTGTTCCAGAAAGGGGGATTATTAATTTCAGTGTTTTAATTTTTTTCCTTTTATATATAGTATATACATTTCTATAGCAATAAATGTAATTTTTTGACATCCTTTATAATGACCATATAACATGATATTGGACAGATATATAATAAACAGTTCTCTTTTAGGTTTAAGATATTTAAAAATTGTTATTACAATAACATCACAATGATTATTCCATTATTTTAATTTTTCCTTATTTGGATGGAATGATGGGCAAATAACAAGTTTGTTCTTCTTCATTTAAAATGTTAGTAATTTTATGAAAGAACTGTGAATTACTTTCTCAGTAATTCAAACCAAGAAATTATCTTTCAGGCAAAAATTTATGGTCATTTGCAAATCTATTGTATCTTCACTTTTACCGGTGTGTGTGTGTGTGTGTGTGTGTGAGCGTGCGTGCACACATGTGTTTGAACTACCAGCAACATAAGAAAAATTATGAATTTTAAAATAGTGAAAATAATTGGTTTGGTTTCCTGGATTGTGTTTTTATTCTTTCAATATAGATTTTGGACGACAAACTTGTATTTGTAAAAGTACATGCCCCTTGGGAGGTATTATGTACATATGCTGAGATAATGCACATCAAATTGCCTCTAAAACCCAATGATCTGAAAACCCGGTCCTCAGCCTTCAGTAATTTCAACTGGTTTACCAAAGTCCTCCAAGTTGATGAAAGTATCATCAAGCCAGAGCAAGAGTTTTTCACTGCCCCATTTGAGAAGAACCGGATGAGTGATTTTTATATTCGTGATAGAGAAACCTTCTTCAATCCAGCCACGAGAAGCCGCATTGTGAGTCTAAACCAAATTTACTTTCTTAGTGGTTTGGTTTGGTTGGTTTAGTTTGGTTTTTTAAAAGCTGCCACAGACACAAAAAAGAAATATGCCTACATGTTCCTGTTCTGATAGTAAACAGTGATTGGTTAGTTAGCACTGAATAAACCACACACTATTTTGGAATCTTTTTAGGTTTACTTTATCCTCTCTCGGATCAAGTATCAAGTAAGGGACAACGTTAAAAAGTTTGGGATTAACAAACTTGTGAGCTCCGGGATCTACAAGGCAGCTTTTCCTCTCCATGATGTAAGTTAAACAGTAAAAACAAAATAACATACCCTAACATATGTACTCCGGTGTTAATAGGGAAAAGTAATCTTCTTAATCTAACTTAAGTTTCTTCCTCAGTGAAATGAAAATAATATATCGAAAGATTACAGGCTCATCCAGGGCAGGGACCAGGTTGTATTGTTCACTGCTGAATCCAAGGCATAGAGAAGGCCCAGGGTTTAAATGAGTGAATGAAGAAATGAACAGATGAATGAACAGGAGCCCTCCCATAGTTACTACGTAAAGTAATGTCGATTAGTAGTTAAGAGCATGGACTCTGGAGCTGAAATGCCTGCTCCACCACTTTCTAGCTGAATGACCTTGTGAAAGTCATTTAGCCTCTCTATTCCTCAATTTCACCATCAATAAAATGGGGATAATGAGAGTACCTACCTTATAGAATTGCTGTGAGGATTAATGAATCCATATCAAATGTTAGAACAGCCCCTAGCATATAGTAAGTACTATGTATAGGTTAGATATTTTCATAATTACTGACAGATGTCATTATCAACCAGAAAAGTATTAGTTCTTTGTAAGAAAAATACATGTTAGACCTTCTCATTTATCATTTTCTGTAATACAGGGGTTTTTTTTTTACCCCCCAAAACACCATTTCAGACTGTGCCTTAGAATATCACAGGGCTTTTAAAAAGGCATTTGTCAAGGTTCTTGTCATAATGGCAATACGGCAGAGTGTTGACATTGTTAAAGACTATGTTCTGAGATGACAGCAACTCCTCAAATTCAAGAGCACTTCTCTAGTCGATAACATTTCTCATGAAATGAAATTTTTAAAATGTGAGTTCTTCAGACCCACGGTGATTCCATAAATGCAGGGATATTATGTCTAAGTGCTTTACATAAATTCTGTCAGTGAAATAAATTAAATACTATATTATATCACACTTGATACTTTGTTACATTTACTATCAATTTACCTGAATCTGTAAGACCAGAGATAGCAAACACTGAAATTGATTATTACTACTGTGTATACATGCATTTGTGGCTGAAGACAATATTGAAATGTAGTGTATAAGGTAATAAAACTAGGAGATTAAACAGCTACTTAATATACATGCGTAAGTAGAGACCAGAGAGAAGGGTAGAGAAACAGATGCTAAGCCTCCTGGCTAAGAGACCCAACGCAGTTCAGCCTGAAAGTCTATGTGTTTTATATTTGTGCCCCAGCAAAATAAGCAATTATAGCATGACATGAACTTAGGGAACACTTGCAGAGGGCCCTCATGAATATTCATCTGGGATGCCAAGGTTCTGTAGTATTCAGGTGGCATCTGTCCATGCCCAGATCTTCTCCACTAAAGCCTCATGTAATTGCAGAGTGCCATATCCAGGCTAAGGAATGAAATCTTAGTGGTATTTGGAAAGGAGGTAAGTGAAGGTCAAGACCCATGTTACGGCTTAGCTGGGAAATAGTCCGGTTCTAATACTGGAGGAAGGAACTGAGTCAGGCGGGAAGAAGAGTGACTGAAATTAAACAGAGGTGGGAAGTTTTATTTTTTGAAGAAGCTAAGCATATAACATGTAAAATTCTTCTACATGTTGTCACTGAATTACTGTTGAATTGGGGGGAAAAGAAGCCTGGGTTTTAGAACTGACCCTGCTGCTTACCAGTTAAGGTTCTTCTTTCCCCCAGTGTCCAAGAAGGGGGCTGGACTATCAGGTGTCTCTCCATTGTGGCAGTTTTGGCACTTGAGTGGCCCCGTTTTCATTGTTTAGAGATGGCCCACTTATAAGACATTGAGCATCTCCCGGGCTCCCACCGAGTATCTATGGTGTTCCCCAGGATTGTAACAACCAGGAATTCCTTCCCACCCACATCTGCAAGTGGTCTTCATAGGAGGCGGCCATTAGTAATACCCTGGTTGAGAATCACTAAAAATATGTAATATTTCCATCTGCTTCAGCAAATGAGGGCCCTTTGTTCACAAATGACTATGAAGCGTATTAGAACCACATTTAATAAACAGATTTGTGAACACATGGTGATTGTGATGCTCACTTGTTTGCTTCTGCTTCCCAGTGCAACTTCAGCCATCCGTCAAAGGATTTCAGCTGCCCAAATGAACGGTACCTTCTGTACAGGGAATGGGGTCATCCTCGAAGCATATACAAAAAGCAGCCCTTGGATCTTATCAGGTGAGGTGTTGTAGAGACCACTCCAGTAGGAAGGACTCAGGGTTGTCCTCATGCCATCTAAGTGTGACAGTATCGCCAACCAGGCAAGCTCACCTGGACCTGTGAGCCTTGTTGTCCAGAGTTTTTATTGGGGGCCTTCATTACGTTGACATGACTAATTGAGTCATTGCTCACATGGCTCAGTCTCCAACGCTTTCCTCTCCCCAGAGTTCAGGCCAATATATGTGGCTCAAAGCCCCAGCCCTTTAAACACATGGTTGGTCTTTCTGGCGTGTCCAGCCCCATCCTGAGTCATCTCATTAGCATAAACTCTCTAGGGTGCCCTTTAGGAAAGGAAGTAAGTATAGCAGATGACTTGATTTAGCTATTAATAATCTTTAAAGAGTCATAATAATGTAAAGCACGGAGATTAACCGAAATTATAATGTAACTGTCAAAAAGATAGAGGAATGGAAGTGTGGATGTGTAGATGAGAGTGGGGGGCTGGGGTGGGGGTGGGATGGGGTGTGGGGGGAGTTAAAGAGAGCTTAATCCTCACCTTCCAAAGTAGAAAGTCAATAGGTCATAAATAAAACTGAAAAATCAATAAGCAACAGGACACATATATTAGTTAGAGATATGGAGATAAATATTTCAAGAATCAGCTATAGGAGTTGAGAGTTGTTGCTGCTAGGCAACAGGAGATGGGGAGGAGGTTGCTTTTTATAATCAGTCTTCTAGAACTATTTAACTCTTTAATGAATGTATAGTCACAACTTTGATTTTAAAAAATTAAAGCTAAATTTTTAAAAATTGGTGTTAGGGCTTGGGATGTTTTTGGCAAAGAGATGATCAGACTCACATTTGAAGGGATTCTCATTATTCCAGCCTTTCAGCAAGAACTAGGAGGCAAGCTCTTTTTAAGATTCAGAAATTCTGACATCCTTGCCTACAGTGTAATGTGGATACCTTGGGAAGTAATAAACTCCCTGCCACTATAGATATCCAAGCAGAGACTATATGACCAGCTCACTAAATGTATCAGGATATTTTTACTATTGACGGGTTAGACAAGGAAACTTTTAACATTCTTTCCAATTTTAAATGTGGCATTTCTAGGGTAGATGGTTGATAAGAACACATTACAGAAAGGCTAACAGCAAAGAGTCCAAGATATCTCAAACCCCATTACCAGGCTTTCTCTCCCAGGCTCTATCCTAAGCCTGCCATACATGTGCAGATAACAAAGCCCTAGTTGCATGAAAATGGACACACTTTGTTCTCCTGATTGCACATTGGTATCATCTCTTCCTTTTTCCCAAGCATGTGGCTGGCCTACACCTGACCTATGACCAGGGAGCTGGTCTCACAGCTGCCATGTGAGTGCTGGTCCAGCCTAGGGATGTTCCTTTTTGAAATCTCCCAGATCTCCAGATTCTTCTCAGCACTAAGTCCCCACTGGCCTGAGTCCAAGAAATCCATTCCAGCTCCATGCTGAGCTGGAAGTATCACATAGGCCTCAAAGTAAATCTACATGTTGTACTAGCCAATACAGAAGTGAGTCAGAAGTGAGTCAGTCTAGAAAAGTATCAGCAACAGCAACAATCACCTAAACAATCATTTCATATTTTCTCCTTATCCTTCAAACCTGTTTTTCTGTCTAACTGTATTATATGTCTCCCTTTCAGAAACAATCTGGCATTGCTTCATGCCTCGTCTCCCTTCCTTCAGACTTGCATACCTGACCTCTTCCATTTTACCCCAGAGCATACCACTGATCAGTTTTTAAACCGTAGGAAAAACTGAAGTGCTCAATAGAAGGAATGTAGGGCAGTAGATTCCTCAGTCGTATCCATCCTGCCCTCTTCCACTCTCACAATGAGTTTTATAAATATTTTTGTCGGAGGGACGTTTCACTACTAATTACTATTATTATCAGTCATTTTCTTGTTATTATTTGTGATTTATATTATATTTGCTCTAAGGTAGTTCCCTAGATAAACAGAAGTAGGTAACTGTGATGTTCATGTTCATTTCATGCATATTAAAAATAATCTTTTGGAGAATGTGTCCAATGTGCTAGTCTTTACAAAAAATGATGGTGATACTCTCCATATTCAGCATTTTTTTCTTCCTTTGCTCTGTTCTAATTTACTTTGCTTCAACAGGCTAACCAGTGGTCAGTACTTCTATGATATGTAAAATAGTTTTTGTTTTATAGTGGAATTTGTGGTCTGTTACAAAAATGAGTATGTTTTAAGTGTAAATTTAGTCAGAAGTTTAAGCATAAAGCTTCCTTTATTTAAAATCAAATTAATATTAGGATGAAGCTACAGAGTGATTATTCGTGTGTTCTAAACATTTCTGTCTTTTTTCAGGAAATATTATGGCGAGAAGATTGGAATCTATTTTGCTTGGCTGGGCTATTACACTCAGATGCTCCTCCTGGCAGCAGTTGTAGGAGTGGCTTGTTTTATCTACGGATATGTTAATCAAAATAACTGTACATGGAGGTAACCTCTGTTTATTCCATGTTACCATTCTGAAAAGTTGATGAGACATAAAATTATTTTCAGGTCTTAGACTGTTTTAGTAAAAGAAGACTCAGTGCAGAACACTTACTGCTTTGGATGATATCCCCCCTTTTTGTTCTGAGCATAATAACTAAGTGGAGTGGAAAATGTTTTCCTTAGATCATACAGCCCAGTCTCTGGTATGAATATTACCACTAGGAAACACTTCAATTATTTTAAGACAAAATAAAGAAGGTCTGGAGGGAAGATTGGTCTTGAACTTCTGGCCCCAGCCCTACAACTGTGGGCCAAGAACAGCTCTGATTTCCTCAAGGTTTCAAGGGCGAAACTGGTAAAATTGATGTTTTTATGCTTTTAGAAAAGACTTTTTAATGAATATTAAGAAATACATGTTTAAAAACTCAGATAAACAAAACTTTTGTTTTACTTTTTTAAAAATTAGCCCTTAAAAATTTAGAGGAAACAATAAGTCGTAAAGAATTAGATGTCAGAATGCAAATAACCAGCTGCACTATCTAAAGAGAAATGCATGGGTGCCAGAACATTGAATTTCAGCAACACTCTTCTGAATTGTTATTGTTCCTCTGCTTTTGGTGGTTTCTACTTCCAGAAGGGATGAAACACAACCAAGTGTTTTCCCTTGATCATCAGGCTTCTGATGTGATATCCAGATGTGATAACCAGATCAAGATTTCTGGGCACCACCCATGAGCAGACCAAATTTTTCTAGCCCCGAGCATATCAGGCTGGCTCCCAAGGCAGGAAGCTTATGTGGCAGCCCTGATGTATGGGCATAATTATCCATTCTATTTAATGGAGGATTCTGAGTGGTTTGTACCCGTTATGGCTTCTTAGCTAGAAAGCTGCAGATGGTCTTTGAAGTACTCGCTTCTCTTCACCGAAAAAGTTCAGGGCCAACGGCTAAACGTTGATAACTGTTGCCTAAATTTGTCTTTGGCTTCTCACTGTTTTGTATATTGTTCCAGCCGAAAAAAAAAAAATCATCTCAAAAATACACTTTCAAAGTACAAAAGTTACATTTTTACAAAGTTCTTGAATGGTGGTGGTTCTCATTATAATTCATTTTATAAAATCGCCGTGACCATCACACCACGTAGTTTCTACTGTTTCACACTGATTAATTTGTAGAAAACTGGTGGGTGGCGGGGGAGAGGGAAGGAGGTTGGAAATATATTCCTCATGCTCAAAACTTTTTTGGCTTTAATCATTTAATTTAAAATGTGTGCATTTTAAATATTTTCAGTTAGTTTTATTACATGTTAAGTAGGTTCACAACATAAAAAATATATTTAAGGTGTAAGGTATAATGATCCATCATCCAATTTAAGAAAAATAACATTACTGTTACCTCTGAAGTGGTTTGCTCGATTGCATTTCCTCATTTTCCAGTTTGGAAATAACGACTATAATAAATTTTGATTTTTATCATTTCTTTACATGTATTCTTTATTCTTTATCACATATATATCCTTACAAAACCTATTTTATTTTGTGTACTTTTGAAAATATGTGTGCATAAATGGAGGGTACTATAGATATCTCCTCGTTTAAATGCCTGTTTAAAGCCTATGTTCCCCCTTTAAAAATAACAGATGTATAGATTTAATTTACATACCATAAAACGCACCCCTTGAAAGTGTGCAATTACACAACTCCAGTCCCATTCACATAAGAGTTCCTCTGAATGGCTTCTCCTAGAGGCAGCTGTCTGCATTAACTTGTAGGAGTTCTTTAACTACTCTGGTGAATAGTCCTTTGTCATTTTTATGTGTTGCAAAACTTCTACCAGTTTGTGGCTCGTTCTTTTTTTCCTCCCTTCATGGTATATTTTAGCAAAGTTCTCACTTTTGAATTTATCAATTATTTGTCTTTACAATTTATGCCTTTTGGTTTCTCATTAATGAACTTTCTCCTTACTCCAAGGTTATTTAAATATATATATATATATTTTTTTTTCTAATAAGTTGGTACTGTTGCATTCTCATTTTTCACCTGGAATTGATTTGTATCTGATAGAATTTAGGAGTCCAGTTTTATGTTTTTCCATACGGATATTCCATTGCAGCAGCCCCATTTATTGAAATGTCAGTTCACACCTTACTGATTTGCTAGGCCAGCCCTGTCATAAGTCAGTTTTTATATATGCAGATGTCTCTTTCTGAACTCTGTATTTTATTCTCTTGGTCAGTTTTTCTTAATCTATGCCAACAGAACCTTGTTCTTCAGGGATGTCTTTTTTTTCTTTTTTTTCCTTCAATATCACTACATATTTGACCCCTTTTACTCCTTTTTCTCCCGCCTCCCCCCTGCCCTCTGGTAACCACTAGTCTATTGTCCATGTTCCTGAGTCTCTGTTTGTTTGTCATGTTTAATTATTGCTTTTAGATTTATATCCTACATATAAGTGATATTATGTGGTTTTCAACTTTTTCAGTCTGGCTTATTTCGCTTAGCATGATTATTTCAAGGTCCATCCACATTGTCGCAAATGGCAGTATTTCATCTCTTATTATGGCTGAATAATAGTTCATTGTATATATGTACCATAGCTGCTTTATCCAATCATCTGTCATAGGACACTTCAGTTGCCTTGGGATGTCTTGACTCTTTTTGAGCCCTTTGCTCTTCTAATTGAATTTTATAGCTCAAGTGGGGGAGAAATGACGTCTTTAAATATCAATTCTTCCAAATTATGAACATGATAATGTATATATGAGATTTGCTATGTGTTTTTCATTCTCTCAGAATAGTTTTATAATTTTCTCCATATAAACCTTTTATCTCTTGAATTAGATTTATTCCTGGCTTTTTATATTTTTTAAGCTATTGAAAAATGGTATTTTTAAAATTAATTCCTAATTGCTGCAGTTTATAGGGACACAATTCTTTTTATTCTTGTTTCTGGTCAAAGGAAATACTTTAGCATTTTACCATTAAGTATAATGTTTTTTATAGGCTTCATGTAGCAAGCAAGCCTTTATTGTGTTAATGAAGTCCATTTCCATTCCTAGTTTTATAAGAATTGATATACTTCAGTTTTCTTATCATGAATGGATGTTGGATTCTATCATGCTGGTAGAAAAGAAATCCTATTTATTTTTTTAAATGAAATTTTATTTTTCTCTTTAGCAAAGAAGTTTGTCATCCTGATATTGGTGGCAAGATCATAATGTGTCCTCAGTGTGATTCTCATTGTCAGTTCTGGAAACTCAATATTACTTGCGAGTCCTCAAAGGTAATTTTTATTATTCCAAACATTTACAATTAATGAAGTATTTTTTCTTCTAATAATTTTACTATGATATAGAAATTTTTTCCCCTCTGAGGAATTTGGAAAGGTAATTTTCAACGTTCATTCTAAAAGGTAGCTATGGAATGCATGGGTTAATTCCTCTTTTACACATAATAAATCGAGATTAAAAGCCTTATCTGAAATCTCCTGAAGGGTCATAGAGGAACTGTAGAATTGAAACTGTTTGAGTATTTCAAGTAATCAAAGCTGAAATCTCAAACTCGACTTATCTCATGAATACTATTTAATAGCTTTGCTATTATAAGTATTTTCCGTAGTTCAAGCAGGTGGAAACCTGAAATTTACACTTGTGTTTTCCCACTTTTAAAGTGTGCTGAAACTATGCTTGGATTTTTAAAGACATCGCTGGTCAGATTTAGACTGTATCTATAAATATGCGTAAGAAAGATTGTGTATATAAATGACAACAGATACCCACTTTGTCTCTCCAAATATTCCCACAAAACACATCTGGTTCCCCTTATACATGCAGATGGTCTTGAGTTATGACTTCTTAAACTCCAGGAGGTTTAGGACAGGCACTGAGACAAGAGGGAACTTACTGAAAGGCATGCCAGAAACTCCAGACAGGAAGAGGGATGGTCAGCTTGCTTTGGAGAATTTTCCCAACAACTTTGATATATTATCTCACTTGTTGTGATCTTTCCTCTGCCCCTTCATTCTGCCATGAAAGTTTAGGAATCCTTATACGACCTCGGAATATTCTGATCTACTCCATGTATCTTATTTTAACTGACTATATTGCTATGATAGTGATGTTACTTTATATTTTATACTTTGCAAAGTCTTGTACTTATCACTTTTGACACAATAACCCTGTGAGATGGACAGAATAGATGTTATTTCCATTTTAAAGATTAAAATACAAAAGATCTGAAAGAGTAAATAATGTACTCAAAGTCACCCATCTGGTAACTAAGAAAGCCAAAAATTGACAGAAAATCTGCATTTCTTGCCATTACCGGGTTCCTCACTGCCTGATAGTAGTACCAGACATTTCACTCTCAAATTGAGCTTTGTTTGGAAAATTATTCCATCACTTAATTAAGATGATTGCAGGGTATTGTCAACACATGAATTTTTACACTTAGTTTATGAATTAGAATAGATTTTATTGCCCACCCCCAAACCAATACATTCTAGACTTACAAATATGTCATGGATAACACAAAGTAAAAGACTTGAAGCTAGTGAGAAAGAAGCTGCCTTCCAATGATGTTAACTCACAAAGGTCACAAGTTAGCACGTATCCCCATACACTGGATTTAAGGCAAATGCCAACAATAATACCAGAGGCAAGTTGTGCTCCGCAAAGTACAATTGCAAATTCCATTTTCTTTAAGAAATTCTCTTTCAACACCCTACCCCCACCTTTTTTCTCCTTTCTCCTGCTCCGTCTAACCATCCTTAAGCACATGACTTTTAAATGTGTCCCTGTGTACATTTTTTTCATTGTTTTGGAAAAAATGAATCATTCTTTTCCAGTTTCCTGAAGGATCCCTTGAGCCTTGTCAGAGTGATTTACAAAAGGAAGTATATTTTAAAAATGACTAAAAGAATGAAATGAAAAACTAAGTTTAAAAAGCAGAAAAAAAGAGCACCTGTTCATGCTTTCATTTCTTCTTTTCTTTTGGAAAGAGATGGAATATTCACTAACTGACATGTATACTAAAAGGGTTAACAAATTAGAAATATAAAATCAGGATCAAGGAAATGAAGAAACAGTTATGGAAATCAAGATTAATATGTTTTTGTGATTGGGCATTGACTAACGTTCTTAGCTTTTTGGCTGTCAAGTTAAAGGGGAACATGGTAAGTTATAATACTTTATTTTTAGAAAGACATTGTTATAAAATTTTTATTTTGTTCCTTTGGAAGATGAAAGCATAGTATGGTTATTTTTCTAGATTCTGATTGGTTCCTCTCTTGAAATTGTCATGCCTGCATATGCAGCTCTCTCTTTTCCTGTTCCATGTGACTAAAGCAGCATGCTGACTTGGGACTACTCTTCACACAGCTGGCTTTCCCTTTCTGTGCCATCCTGCCAAAGAAGCTAAGCCAAGTTTCCTACCAAGAAAACCCCTCGCTTACCATCTCCCCTACTTCTTGCTTCTGTGTCATTTATGGGGCACATGGAGAAGAGAGGCCACCCATCTCATTCTCCTCTAGTCCTTGATTTTCAATATGTGGCAAAAATAGTGATGCTATCCAAGCCACATAACTACCTGTCATAGGAGTGTAAGGCACATCTCTTGGCTTGAGCTAGACAACTGGAGTGATCTTGGCATCAGCAGTAAGCCTGCTTTTTCTTGTTGCTCCTATTTTTTTCTCTCTCACACTGACAGATGTGTTTGTTTGTTTGTTTGTTTGTTTGTTTTTAAAGCATTGTAGGGCAAAGAATTCACAGGTAGGATGTTTTCTTTGTGCAGCAGGTGGGCAGAGGTGTCAGGGCAAGTAGAGAGGGATCAGGTACAGAGAGGCTTGCACTGATTCATAAAAGAGGAATAACACTGGACAGAACCTTCAATAATAGCATGATAACACACAGAACTATTTTTCATAAAATGTTTCTTATAATTTCAGTAAGAGATAAGGCATAGTAAAAGACAACTTGGAGAGGATAATTCTGTAAGAGTCAAAGCTAAAAGATTGAAATGTGTGATGCATGGAATCCCAGGACTAGAGGAGAAGATAGAGAGCTTTGTTCCCCAGAGCATTCACTCATTTATTAATTGTCTTCCATGAGCTGATTTTTTGAGAGAAATAATTGGATTACAGCAATTTGGGATGTGCTTTCTGATCAGGGCCTCAAAGGATGATTGAGGGGCATTTCTAGGCTTTGAAAAACAGATGTATGAGAAGATATTTAGGTGGATTTTTTAAAAATGAAAATAACTAATGTTTTTATGTAGATGAAAGATTACCCACTTAACATCAGTGTAAAAAGCAACCGAAATAGTTAACTAAAACAAAGTAGACCTATAGCTTCTTTTTCTGACCTGTTGTCTTTACTTTTCACATAAACCGTCATAAAGATGATATTACATATGTTTGCCACTTTCTTCATTAACTTTACAGATATTTTTAAAAGATGTGAAAAAGCTCACTAATGAAAAAGTAACTAATCGAAAGATTTTTCCAGGAATTCATAGAGGGAGATAGGCTGCTTCTATACTAGCAGAGAGATGAAACTTAGTAGAACTAGTGACTAGAACCTTCTTTGCACAGGTATGTGACTTATTCTTTTATAGTCACTGTATACTTTATGATGTCAGCAAAAGCACCTGTGCATCCTTATTCTCAAGGAAGCCTCTGTCAGCGATGGTAGAAAAGCCTTCACTGGGTTTGAGGAAACAGCTATCCCATCTCAGAATAAACCAGCTTTGTACTTCTCTTAACAATTAAGACAAGAATTCAGAAATGAGTCCTCTGATCGGGGTAGGATGATGATAAGATGCAAATCATAATCCAAAAGTTGCTTGGAGTTCATTGTACTCTTAGCGCCATACTACTTCCTCAAATTCTTTTTATGACAGCTCATTAGGTGAGGCCATTATTTAAAAGCCTGATAGAGACTTTAAACGGAATGGAAACTTAGCAGCTATGCCTTTTTCTTTGTTATGATATGGAAAGATTCCATTGGAAAAGGCATTCTGGTAAGTACAGCAAAGGCTTTTTCCAAAAGAACAAGAAATCTCAGTTATAAGTATGTAGTACCTATAGTGATTGTTGAACTAGGTATCAGCTTTAAAAAGAAGTTCAGACTGTATAATACACAAAGCATTACATATTTGATGAATTCTAGTAAGTGGAGAACAGGATTCATTTATATGTCATTATTGTATTTTCCAGAAATTGTGCATCTTTGACAGTTTTGGAACCCTAGTCTTCGCAGTATTTATGGGAGTATGGGGTAAGTTCTTTTCAATTTTTTTTTTTCAGTTTAGTTTTGCATCTTAACTTAAAAAAAACACACACACAAAAACCCTAAGATCACACAAGCACCCAATTTAACAGAATTATACAAGTTTTATCCAGGCTATCAAAGTAACCCACTTTTAATGCTCAGATTGCCCAAGTTTCAGCTCCCCTAGAATCCACTTATAACTTTTAAGGCCATTGTGTCAGTTACTTCATAAGAGACTGCCTCAAAATCTAGTGGCTTAAAACACATTTATTATGCTCCTGAATCTCTGAGTCAGCTGGGAGGTTCTTCCGGCATGGGCTGGCTCAGCTCATCTCTCCTTTGAGCTGGCATCTCCACTGGTGTAGATGGTCCCACAGTCACCTGGCTGGTTTGGTCTGTGGGTTCAGCAGGCTGGTTCATCTTGCTCCACATGGCCTCTCCTCCTCCAGTGGGCTGGTCCAGGATTCTCTTCACATGGTGGTTTTAGGGTTCCAAAGAGAAGTAAAATAGGACAAAGCCCAATGCACCGCCATTTTTTTTAGCTTACGATTGCATCAAGGTTACAAATGTCCCATCAGCCAAAGCAAGTCATGGCCGAGCCAACGATAATGTGAGGAGGTGGGAAGACTACCCAAGGGCTTGGATGGAGGGGGACACGATTCTTTGGGAGCCATTATTGTAACAGTCTCACAGCTGGGAACCAACCTGACATTCATGGGGTTGGGGTTCGGGGGAAGCACCAACACAGAGATTACAGGAGCTATCTTCTTTTTATACATTTCTACATGAGTAAGTATTTAGTAAGCATGTGCTACTCTTATAATATCACATCCTATTGAATAAGTTGAACAAATATAATCCTAAACAATATTCTTATACAGAAGCTTTAACATTATATTATTTACTTTGAATAGCATCATCAATGAGGCAATTATTCTCTTTAAATGCAAGCTTTTACATATTTAATTGATGTAAAGGTTCTACCAAAGAAGAAAAAAGATTCCATTTTCAAAGACAAATGTGTTTCAATTTCAATGGGTAAGTCAAAGAGAAAATAGAGTTCAGGTTATAGATGGATGGGAGAAGAAACAGAACTAAGTCTCTTACGATAACATATCGACACCTGTGACTCACAGCAACGAGTTCTTTACCGATGTCCTCGCAATATTTCTCTTATGCAGTGGTTGTGCCTATGAAGGGTCACCAAATGGATCTCAAAACAGACAGCAATTATTTTGGACACTTTTTATAGATACTAAGTACCACTCCTGGATAAAGTAGACTATAAGATTGCAGAATTTATCTAATAAGTTACATTGTCATTCAAACACTTAGCATGTTTTGGCTGGAGACCAAATGCTGGATAATATTTGACACATAAAAGAATCAAAATTAAATTCATGTATTAAGAGCCTACATACTCTTCCACTATAAAATACATCATTTTTTTTTTTTGCCCGGAAGTAGGAGCATAGGTGCAAAGCACATGGGTAGCGGGCTCTTTTAAATCTTGTCTAAAACTTAGTCTCAGCATTGATTCATAATATATAAAATTCTGTTGAACTCCATATAGTAATAGATGCTGACAGCTGTAATTTAAAGAGATATCTTAATAAAAATATATTAATTTTGGCACTGAAAGACAAACCTCAGATTTCCTAGCTAACATTGCTTTCTATGATCATTAACTACAGCATGTTTATAGAACTGACTTAAGCATATTGATCTGCTGATTTTATTTCATCAGATTTCAGAATGCAGAAAATGTTTTAGCCCAGTTTATAGCACCATATATATATGTGTGTATATATACATGTGTATGTATATATGATGAAGTCTTTTTATTTTAAGTGCATTATGTTGCTTTTCTTGTTACCTCTGCCTTATGAGAACTACTGCTTTGAACCTCATTACAGAAAGTCTGAAATTTTAAGAACTGAAGAGACCAGGAGGATCATGTGAAGTTTTTCATATCACTGTCGTCATGTTCCTACAGCATCTCTTTTTGTGCCCAGATGTATATGGCACTTAGAATATTTTTATGCTTCCTAAGAGTTATAACAGTTGAGGGTAGAAAACCTTTAATAATAAATATAGTACAAATCATATACTTATCTGAAAAATGTTCACCCTTCTAGGCCAGGCCAGCTCACCCATTCATAACTGATTTATGGTCCTAAAACACCAGTCCATAGTTGAAGTAAAGGTCCTAACGTATCCTCCCCTCCACATCTTTTGTGGCCTCTTACCTTCTCCTATCTTATTCTCCCTGGCTCCAGGCTCTTGGCCGCATGACTGCAGTTGTTCATTTTCACTTTTGAGTCCTAGTCTAGGCCTAGTGATTCCCCCAAAACACCAGACACTTGGCTCATCAGGAGTCAGGGGATGAGGAAGGTGTTACCATAACTGGGTGCCCTTGGGGTCAGGAAATGGCTGTCGGAACCGTTAGTTCCAGAGCTGTGCTGCTCCTGCTGGGTCCACACCAGCAAAATAGCACAGTTCCTACAGCCGCTTCTGCCCCCATGCAACTTGGTTTCTGTTTTAAGTGACATGCAGATGTATCCGATGTACATTTTAGAAATCACATCTGGAACCCTAGCTGCAAGAGAACATGAGAAATTTAGTTTTCGACCTTGCAGTCTTTCAGTTAGGAAGTTCAAATAAAGGTTGAGCAAGCTCAACCACCTCATCTGCTTTTGTGAGTAAAGAGGTCTGAATAGTTTCAAGACCTACTAAAATGTCCCAGCCCTTCAGCAGCAAATTCTTACAGCAACTATCCCATCTACCAGAGTGTGTCTCTTGTCCTTAGATATTGCTGGGTATAACACCACCAATGCTTTAGTGATCCGAACCCTGTCTTTGTGTGTGGGCACCTTCATCTGGTACATACTCTCTCTAAACGTAATAATATCATGACTAAGAGGACAAGCTGTTCCTAATTCCCAAGATCCCAGGCAGCCTCCCCTCTTCTCTTGTTACACGTTGATGTAAGAGTCCTAACTGTGTCTCTCTAATCAACTAGAGCTTCATGGTGTGTAACCGTTAGCCAGAGAACCTAAGTGCAGTGCCCCCCACTGGGGTTCCACCAGTTGCGTCAATACTGGCAGAGAGCAAAAGGTACAGAACAGGAAATTCCTATCTGACCATGCATTGTCACCCTAGGACCTAGTGTTCCCAATCTGGGACACACAGCAGTGTGAATCAGCAGGGATGTGGCACAGAAGTACTCCAAAACGTTGGGTGGCTATACTAGGTTACCAGCGTCTTCCGTGGACCCTGCAAACCCTTGGGAGTGAGAAATAGGAACTAAGAAACTCCCCGCCATTCCTGCAGCTCTCAAGGTTTTCACCTTTAAGGTTGAGGATTTGCCGACAACTCATTATTTTTCACCAGGTCATTTTTTGATTGCAGGACAGTCCTATCACTTCCTAGGCAGAACTGCTCCTAAAGTTCAGGATTTGGTAAACAACAGCATTTTTACCCCTGATGTTCAAGTTCAGAGAAGACTGTTCTTCTTGATTAGAATTGCTTATATTGTTTTTGTGAGAAAAGTAAGTTTTCTTTTCATAAGTCATCTCCTGTTGATACTGTTGCTAGATAGTGAATAAATGGTTGGCTATTATACTCCCATTTTAAAGATGAGGAAAATGACACTCAGGGAGATTAAGCAGATGGCTCAAGTCTCCAAAGACAAAGTGACAAGCACAGAATAAGAG
The DNA here is from genome assembly GCF_902729225.1 of Pteropus medius. Taxonomy (NCBI): domain Eukaryota; kingdom Metazoa; phylum Chordata; class Mammalia; order Chiroptera; family Pteropodidae; genus Pteropus; species Pteropus medius. The sequence continues at coordinate 3,750,887 of NW_024349519.1, read as the reverse complement.
CTGTGCAAATAATTTGGGTGTCATCAGCCTTGAGATCAATGACAAAGTGCAGTGTATATTAATAAAGTTGTAGGAAGCTTTTAGAAAGATGCAGAAATATTTACCCAATTGATATAATAGCACTGTTTGTCTGGGGCTTTGAATACTAGGTATGGGTTAGAAAATGCTGGTTGCATGTCCTTGGTTCTGCTTCATCTGGCAGGTGTAACAGGAAGAAGAAAGCGCTGGGCTTCCAGTCTCATTTTACCAGCCTTGTGAGATAAGGCCCGATTCCCTTCATGTGTGCTCACCTCTAGGTACCAAAGTGAGCAGGACTTCGATGTTCTTAATCACAATTTCCTTTAAAAATAGATATGTTTAAAGATATAAATTCATGAAAGTAAGCTGCTTTTTTATAAAATGAGAGGTTACTTTGTAAAGAAGGAAATTGGGGATTTTCTCCATTTTTGAAAAAGAATTACAAAAATACTTACATTTCTAATATTTAGATTAAAATTGCAGAAATCTAGAGGAATTATAGAAACACAAAGAAGATATCTAGAGTGGCTTCAGAAGGCTTTTTCCAATAGTCTAGGTTTATTAATAGGCCGTAATGAACCAGACACACTCTTCCCACCCACAGTTTCTTTCCTTAGGCCAGAATTTCCACTGGTGTGTGGTCCTAGTGCTCTGAGTGAGTTCCGAGTTTGGAGAAAACACGGTGATTCCTCCAGTCTGTCTCCCCTGAACTACTCCCAGCAGTCAAGGGGCTTTAGCTACAATGACCTCACCGATAAACTGTCACATTCTCCATGGTTGGTTTTCCATCTCAGCTTATCCAGACCTGCTGGGTACAGGGTGAGCTGAGGACCCGAGTGGACTGGCACAGCAGAGAATGATGGAAAGCGGATCATGCGGAGAGAGGAGCAGTCAGTCATCTGGGCCCTTTGAGCGGGTGGTTGCATCATTCAGGGGTCCCAGGTGGTGAGGGTCCTCCAGTTTCAGGAAGACTTACTGCAGTTCATTCATTCAGCCAATATATACTCAGTGCCTGCTGTGTGCTAGTGTTTTAACATGAACGAAGCAAGATCCCTGCCCTCATGAAGGTGACATTCTAGTGGGCATGATAAACAATAAACGCAGAAGCAAATACAGGTTAGGATGCATGAGTGCTATCTGGTTTGGAGCACAAAAGTTGAGGTTGGCACAGGAAATTAAATGTGCCCTTTTTTAGAGAAAGTACGCTACCACTGGCCAGATTTCATAGTTTATATGAGAAACAGTTGAAAGAATTTCCAGGGTGGAGAGTATTGCAATCCTGGCAGTAGAGTTCCCAGATAAACTAAAAAGTAGGGAGTCTTCTGTTTAATGGGGGTGCATTGGTGTTTATCAAGGGGATATGAGTTTAGGGGACTTTAGTAAATGGGTGGCATATATTGTGCTGCTTCAGATGCAGCCCAAGGAGGGTTAGCTTATGGGTGACTCATTCACCTCAGTAGGGGTCTCTTGGGAGTATCTGCCACATGAGTCCAGCATGGATCAGGTGGGGAGCAGGACCAGCCTGTCACAGCTTGGTCCCTTAAGACTTTCACCCCACTGATACCTCATTTCCCCCTGGTTAAGGACAAAGACATTTACGTCTGGGCAGTTTCTCAGTGGTAAGAGGCATTAATCTCTATACTGAAAACTCAACAATGTGGGCCCCTTGCCTCGGCTATGGCCTTAGGTAAATCAATCCTGCTATCAGGGGTCTGACAGGTAAGCTAGATAAATTTCTCTCAAATTATTTACTTAGAGGATTTGGGGCATTTGAGTAACCTAAGAGTGTCAGGAAATAATACCCAAAGGCTTTGTAGATTTCACCCTCCAAAGTTAATTCATCCCACTGTAGCTGCTATTTAAGGAGGCGGAACTTGGTGGACTGTTAGGCCATTGCCTTTGTTTGCTTATGGGGCCATTGGGTTACAATGTAAACTACAACTTAGTGGCAGAGGGAGGCGGGGCACCATTCCTATTCAAAGAGGCTAGGAGGCCTTACATAACTCCTGTCCTGGGTTTCAAAGTTACATAAGGAAAACTAGCTTCCTTCCAGCTCTCCAGCAAAGTAGTAGACAAGAAATGGTTTCCCCTACTAACTGAGCTCTATGCCTCCATTAACAGTTAGCACCTGTAACAAAAAGCTGGGCCACCATCTATATCCCTTGTAAACATTCAGGCGGCCACAGCAATGGCCACATGAGGGTTGGTGTACCTACGGAGGCAGTGAGTGGGACCAGAAGACAGTTAGTGGCAGTATGCCCCAGAAGAGTGCCAGAATCAGAAACTAGAAAAGCAAACAGTGGTGACACCAAAGCAAAGAATGGGTGCTGTGGCACAGGGGCAAAGGAAGGTGGGCTGCAGGGCACGGTAGCTGAGGGGCAGGCAGCTTTGGGTAGCACCTCATACTAAGAAGAGCCTGGGCCCTGGAGCCAAGAATGCCAAGATTTGGTTGCTGACTCTAACTCTATAATCTTGGGCGAAGGTTTGAACCTTTCTGTGCCTCTATTTCTTGGCATCTAAAATGAAGATAAGAAGTACCTCAGGTTGGGAGGGCCTTTCCAGATATTATATCGTTCAGTTCGCAACAGCCAATGAGGTAGGTTCTACTTCCCGCTTTGCATACCACACAGCAAGCCCTTTGTGAGCTGTCCCTGTGGAACTCTCCTCCTGGCTGCCCCACCCACTTTATCACACTGTGTGCTCACTTCCAGACTTTTTGCAGTTCCTGGGAAGTACCTGGCTCTGTCTGGCTTCCTTGCCTTTGCATACAAAGCTCACTGGGGGAAAGGGGCTTAACATTCTACCTTCACTTCAGCTCTAAATCACCTCAGAACTGACCATAGTTGTTCCCTCCAAATTTCTAAAACTTATTTTATTCATACTGATGCAAGCTTGAAAAAAATCAGTCTTTCATATTTAAGAATATAACTCTTTTAACTCGAGATAGCTTGGGTAACGGTAAATGGAAATTAAGTAAGTACTAAAGCATCCCCCCATGCCTTTTGGAAGAAAGGGAGAGGGCTGTAGGGAAGAGCAGACTGAGGGATAGACCATGAACTGCTTTTGAATTATGATAGTTATTTGTGTTGTTTAGTTGGCAGTAAAATGCTGGTAGCAGACAGTTGAGCATTAGACCCAGTCACATGCGTCCGACCATCACATTATTAACTTTCCTGTAAGAAGCTATAATCTGTTTCCTCAAGTTGAATAAGTTTTTACCATTTTCCCCCCAAAATTAACTCATTTTTCTCTTTCAAATATTAGTCTCATATAAATTAGATTTTATTGCCATATACAAAAGTGTTATGGATATTATTCAGTACCTATTTCTGAAACAGTCGTCATTAAAGACCTGCATGATCTTGTTCTCTCTCCTTGTTAGTTACTTTGTTTTTGGAGTTTTGGAAGCGGCGCCAGGCAGAACTTGAGTATGAATGGGACACTGTTGAGTTACAGCAGGAAGAACAACCCCGGCCAGAATATGAGGCACGTTGTACTCACGTGGTGATAAACGAGATTACTCAGGTAAGAAGGATATTATTTAGATGCATTTTAGTCTATTTATGGCAGGAATTCGCAACCTCGGCTGCATATTGAGATGACCCGAGGACCTTAGAAAATATTGATGCCCATCATTACATCCTCCGATGGAACTTAGAAGCCTGGGGTGTGTTCTGGGCACAGGGATTTTTTTTAGAGCTCTCTGGTGAGTCTGATGTGCTATTCTTAGAACAATGGACACAGGAGATAAATGTGGTCCCTTCTTTCATAAAAGTAAAAAAAAAGTTCGACTCTGGCATAAACGTACAGTAAGTCCTCATTTAACATCATTGATAGATTCTGCTACGTTAAGTGAAATGATGTATAATGAAGCCAGTTTTCCCATAGCCTAATTGATATTAACTAGAGTTAAATTTCTCTGTCATCTCATCAATGTTATAATGAAATGACATTGAACGAAACAATGTTATTTGAGGGCCTCCTGTATAAGAAAAGATGTATTGATGTGTGTCCTTTCTTTTGTAATACTAGTAAAAAAAAAAAAAATGCAAAAATAAAAATTATACTTTGTGACCTAAATGTCACTGCTCCCCCTTCTGGCTAGGATGAGCTGCACTCGTATCCCATAGTCGGAGGAAGCATGAAGAAGGAAAACATTTGTTCAGGGTCCGACTGTGTTCGGGCAGGGTGCGAGGCCTTTTACGTAACTGGAAAGGTAAATTTGCTGCTGCGACTGCTGCACAAAAATAAAATTAAAAACCATATATCTCTCTGTATAAACATTCCAAAGCCAGCAAAAGATGATTTTTGAATCACCTGCATTATTGCTTCTTTCCACCAACACAGAAAATTTAAAGCTGATTATACTTCATCAGTACTCAGCATATGGACAGCAGGTTCTGAATATGAATAACTTGGCTAGAAATGCTTTTAACCAAGAGCATCTGAAAACGTCCCCAACTTTAGATTTATAAGTTGATTCACAGATTTATAGAATGTCAGCACTAAAGTGGACTGAAGGGAGCAGTTTAACCTCTGCATTTTATAAATGGGAAAAAAAGTGAGGTTCGGTTATCAAGAGAGGGTGACATTTGTCTTTTACTATATAATAAGATTCAAATAATCCCCATCATGAATAGTTCTCGGTGTTTGCTACAGAAGACAGGATCAAAGTATATGTTATTGAAAGATTGTACGTTCAGAATTAAAGCTGAAACTTGGACAAAATTAGACGTTCATAACATTTTTTGAGTACCAAAAAAAAACAAAAGCTTATTGGCAATGTAGGAAAAATACTGAAAAGACAATTTGGTAATTTAAACTTGCCACTTTTAAATTTAAAATTGCCAACTAATAGGTTAAATTTCCATTGAAACATTGTTAAAAATTTGTTCATCTTTATCTTTCTTCCTCATTTTGCTTTTGTTGCTAACACATCCTTAACTGGTTTAGGGAAGTGTATAGTCGGGTGGTCAAGGCTTGAGAATGAGGCTGCCTGAGTTCAAAGCCGAACATAGCAGCTTACTGGCTGAATGGTCTTAGACAAATTAATGAACTTCTCTGTGCCATTGTTTCTCAACTATAAAATGGTAACAAATAGTTGCTTTCTTATGTGATTGTAGTAAGTATTGATCCACTTAATGGACAGAACCTACTTAGAATAGTACTTGGCACAGAGTAAATGGCACAGAAGTATTTGCAGCTATTATTATACTATAGCTACTCTTACTATCCAGGTAAATCTCGAGAAGTAGTGATTTCTTAAATTTTTAAACATATTCATATAAAGTATAAAATGAAAACTAAAAATTCATCATTATACTAGATTTATATAGCAGATAAATTGTTACTATTCACACTTACATTTTCAAAAAATATTAAAGTGAACACCGGACATATACGTATGTTTGAAATTGTTAACAAAAAACATGCAATTATGAGTAAGAATGTTTGAAAACTAATTTTTAGAAAAATTAAGCTTAGGATTTAGTGGCTGATCAGGAGAAAACTCATTTCACAGGCGTAATCTCTTGATTGACTAAATTTCTTCTTTTTTAATTAGGAAGAGGAACGCGTTCCCTTTACTACCTGGGGAAAATGTATACGTGTAGCCCTCTGTGCAAGTGCTGTCTTATTCTGGGTAAGAGTCTTTTGCAAAGTTTTTACTATCCAATTTTAAATGTCGAGGAAACTAAAAGCCAAGCTGGAAACTACGTTGTCTCAGAAAATGGTTTCCAGAGAACTACCGAGCCACCGCATAGAGCTACTCTCAAGGTTTCAAAATGCCTACCTGTTCACAGTGGTTCTTCCAGTTCTTTTCACCTTATTTATTTAAATCAGATCAGTGGTCCAGGATTTTCCAGTTTCTGGTGCAGAGACCAAATGGGAGGCCTTAAGAATTCTGAAATTTTCCAATAGTAACAACTAAAAATGTCTAGGAATGGCTATAACAAAAAATAGGAACTATCAAAGAAAACATAAAAACTGCTGAGAGACATAAAAGAAGCCTTAAACAAATGATGCTGCATCAAAAGACAATACTTCTAAAATATCAGTATTTGTGAAATTAATTTTGGGTTTATAAATAAAATCACGTTAGTATTATAATGAGAGTTTTATGGGCTCAAGAATAGCCAGACTAGAGAATAGGACATGAAGCCCAATATAGGCCCTGATATCAATAATAATATGAAAAGGGAGGCATTCTAAATCAGTCAGAGAAGTAAAGATCACTCAATAACTATAATGGAACACTTGTTAGATATTAAGGGGAAAAGGCAGAGATTGAAACCATACTGTGAACCACATACTATAATAAATTCCAGAAATATTAAAAAAGTAACACCAAAAAAGCGAGAAATAAATATTGATGAATATATGCTCTCTAGATGTAAAAAGACTTTCTAAACTTAAAAACAGTGGGAGAAGCTTCAGACAAAAATATTTAAAGATTTTCATACATCAGAAGCATCCTAAGTTTAAACAAAACACCAGAAAAATATTTGTTAACAAATAGGCCAAAGGGTTAATACCTTCGATAACATAAAAAGTCCAGATCACTTCTAAGATAACACCAAGGATCTCAGGAGCTAAGGAGGCAAAGAACGTGAATACACATTCACAAAAAAGAAAAAGAAAAAGAAAAACGTGGCAGATGTCAAACCTCAGTAGTAATTAAATCAGTGCACATGAAAATGGATACAATTTTTCATGTCTCAAATGCTCGGACTCAGTGTTTGTGAGGATGAAATGAGTGGTCAGTTCTCTCATACCTATTGGAATTTCATACTGCTCTGGCTTGCTTAGAAAGCAGTTCAGCAGTATGTACTGAGTCAAAAATATTCATAGGCTTTAATTCACTAATTCAGATTTTTAAAACTTTGAATCAGGAAGTATTTCAAAATGGTAAGTAAAAGTAAATATTTAGTCTTAGACATATTTATTACATATATATGCCAGAATATCCTTCCAACCCTTCATACAGTGGAATCTTATGCAGCCATAAAAAAGTATGTCCGTGAAAATATTTTATGACACATTAAAATGTTATGATTATGATAGGCTTAAGGAAAATATAAAATTATTTAAATGATTTTAGTATGCACACTACATGGTTCTGAAGGAATTATGCCTAGATATATTTTTCCTATTTTTATTTTTTTTAGTCTATTTTTATAGTTAGGAGCTTTTTAATTGAGGGCGATAGAAAATCTCCACAAAAAAAAAAAAAATGGGAATGGGGATGGGTGGGATTTATTGGTTCCTGTAACTGAAAATCCCATGTCTGAGCTATGGCTTCATTCTAGGATAGATGCTGCAACCCTGACTATGTCAAGGGCTGTGTTTCGTTTGGTCTTTATTCTGTATCCAGTGGTCCTCCAGCATGCTGGTTCTAGGCACTCCCATACAGTTGCACAATGGCTGCAGCATTCCAGATCTCACATCACATCAAGAGAGGTGTCTGTTAGCAGCTTCCTCTATTGACAAAGGAAACCTCTCTCTCCCATGAGCACTAGTAGATAACTCCTCACATCTCAATAGCTCATGTTAGGTTATTTGTCAATCCTTGAATCAGTTGCTAAAGCCAGTAGAACAAGATACCTGTCTGTCTCAAACCAGTCAGGATCTATACCTCTGGAGCCTTGGGGAAGGGGATTGGGGGGGAGGGGGCTGTCCAGCCCAAACCACAGGACTGAAAAATATTCATTCCCCCAAAAGCAAAATCTGGGTCCTCTTCTAAGACTATGAACAGATCCGGGGTAGCAAACACAACTAACGTCCACTACAGGTTACTTTCAAACTTACTATGATGAGCATATATTAAAGTTATAGTGAGAAAAATATGTAAGAAACTTGGAGAATGAAAAGCTTTCTTCTTCCCTATGAAGAAATATTGAGCCCATCAAGTGCTCTGAAGAAGTATGGAAACGTATGAAGTTTATAAAGCTCTGGAATGAATCAGAACTCATTTCAGAAACATGTGGTGGGAGGCAGTGCCATGGAGAGATTAGTGTGTCTTTAGAGTCCTTGAGTATCTCAGTTCTTTCACTTATTTGTTGCTTAATTTGGGGCAAATTGCTTAATCTCTCTGTGGCTCTATTTCCTCATCTTTAAAGAGATATAACACTATCTATCTCACAGGGCTGTTGTGAGGACTTAAAAAAATATTTGTGTGCTGAGGTGAATAGTAAGCATTTAAAGAATTGTAACTATTAATAATTTTTAAAATTATTATGGAGATAATTTTTTTAAAAAATACATCATGTTTAAATGGTCTCATCTACGGCCATGCCACCCTGAACACGCCCGATCTCGTCTGATCTTGGAAGCTAAGCAGGGTTGGGCCTGGTTAGTATTTGAGTGGTAGGCCACCGAAGAAGACCAGGTGCCATAGGCGTAAAAAATAAATAAGGGATTGTAAGTTCTTGCAATCTGTGAGGTCAACCAAGGGTTGCCTCACCTAAAAAATAAAATAAAATAAAGGATCTCTACACATTGTGCTGAGCGAGGAAGACTCAATATACCTTCTCTAATACGTATTTCTCAGCCTTGGCTAATTTTCACATATACACACATAAATTATTCCTTTCGTAGTGTTAAGCTTTACCTGTGAAGGAAAGGAGATAATGAAAGAGATCAGAGGAGGAAAGATAATGTCTTCTTTACACACTGATGGCTTAAAAAGAAAAACATTGGTCACCATAATCATAGCTAATATTTCTATAGCACTTTTCATGTGCCTGGTCTTGGATGTTTTTACCTGTAGTAACTCACCGAATCCTGATGACAATTCTATAAGTTAGTTGCTGTTATTATCCCCCCATTGAAGCCCCAAAAGGTTAAGTAATTTGTACAAGGTCCCACAGCTAGTGGCAGAGCTGGAATTCCAATGCAGGAGTCAGGCTCCAGGACTGTGCTTGTAATCACTTCCTCTCCTGCTCTGCATGCGTGAAAACCAGCCTCCCTCTGTTACTGTAAACAACAGGACATGATTTGCTTGGTCCTGAAATTCACATTCTTTGTAGCTTTTCTCTCTTGTGACAGTCATCACAAGCAGTCAGACACATTGAGCACATGCTTCTGGAGTATGTCCAAGAAGGCAGATGTAGGGAAAACAATTTTCAAATGGGACCTTTAATGTGTATTGTTCAGTGGCAGAGGGAACCTGCCTAGTGACGAAGTGAAATCCTACCAACTACATGCAAACCATGTTTCAGGAACCTCCACTGACACTGGGTTCATGCAGTCAAAAATACAATGGATTAGTGAAATGAATCTTATGCTAATGCAGTTATGGAAAACTGCCAATTTAAGATCTTAAGATGCAAGCATGGAAAGCTTCCTTCATCAGCAGAGACCCACTGCCATCTCTAGTCATTACCTCAGGGCACACCTGCGGCTTCTGAACACTGGTCCTGTGCAGAATCTCCCTTGGTACAGTAACTAGGACAAAAGCTAGCACCTGCCAACCCCGATCCAGGGATAGGTTCTCAGTCAGAAGGACACATATCCCCTTAATGGAGCAAAACACACTAATTTGTAACCTAAATAATTTCAGAATTGTAGAAGGGAGTGCTCATTGGTTTTGCTATCACAAAGACTTTTTTCCTTCTACCAGAACATGCTACCAGTTATTCCATTTTTACCCCATCTGAAGATATTCATATTCTCTTCTTCTTCCCTTTATCTCTCCCTCCCTCTTTCCTACCCGCCCTTTCTGATAGACTTTTTTTAGAGCAATTTTAGGTTTACAGAAAAATTACACAGAAAGTACAAAGTTGTCATGTACCCCTCGCTCCCACGCACAGCTTCCCTTGTCAGTGTCTTATTTTAGTGGATGTATGTGCTGTCTTTTGAATTCATTCCTTTTCCTTTCTTTGAAATTTAGCATGCTTGATTTCCACCTCTCTTGTGGCAGTTACGTGGGATTTAACATCACACATGTACCTTGTCCGTTTAAGTGTAGGGCCAGTTTTTCAGTTTAGAACTATGATTATTGGTGATTCATGCTTCCGTGTTTATTGTTTTCAGATCCTACTGATCATCGCTTCAGTTATTGGGATCATTGTCTATAGGCTCTCAGTGTTCATTGTATTTTCCGCAAAACTGCCCGAGAACCTTAATGTAACAGACCCAATCCAGAAGTATCTGACTCCACAGACAGCCACGTCCATCACTGCTTCCCTCATCAGCTTTATCATCATCATGATTCTGAACATCATCTATGAAAAAGTGGCAATCATGATAACTAATTTTGGTAAGTTCTTACCGTAGCTTAGGTCATTTTTAAGACACTTTTAGAACCTGGTCAAGAAAGAGACTGTATCTTTTAGGCATTTCAATTCCACCATAATAGAATTTTTAGAAAATTTCAAGTGTGAACATATTTTCCCCAGCCTGTATGGGAAATGAATTATCTACAGTTTTGCATTAGTAAAAGGAGCAAAGCAAAGACAGTCATTATAATGTCCAAGCTTTGTATAAACAGATCAGTGCTTAAAAATATTTGCAGTTTTATTAGATCATGTACCCTATTGTTGAAAGTAAATAATATCTTCATTGCAAATAAGTAGAATAGGGTCGTGGTTCCAGTAGCAAATATGCTCCTCCGTTGCTGAGAGGACAAGCAGTCACATTGTTACGTGTCTTCCCCCATTCTGTTCATATTAATATAGCTCCATTCTCATCAGCTCTCGGTTCGTGATAAATGTTTCTTCTCTCTGGCTCGTATCCCAGGCAACTGCTTTGTGGCAAAGTTAAGTGCTTCTCACACGCTGCATATGCCCGGGTCATTCGCTAAATGGTCTGCTCAGTGGTCATCTTCTGAGACCGATCAGTCTGATTTAAATTCTAAACTTGGAGGATGACCTGTTTTGTCTTTCCCAAATGCTTCTAACAAGTTGACCCTTGCTTTGTTTCCTTCAATACCTACCTTATTGCGATTCAGAAAAAGAGAATATCATTTAGCAGGCTGTTCAAAAATAATTTCCTGCCTGCTTAGACCCAAGAGAAGACAGTTCTTGCCCATTTGATAACATTGTGTTTGTATATTTTAAGGAACAGTTGAATATTTTTTTGCCATTCGGGATAGTGTATTTATGGGGGAGAAACTCATAAAAATGTGTAAACTTGAATTAACACAGTAGCTATATTAAGATCAAAATAGCTTAAATGGAAACAGTGTGAATTATATTTTTTTAACATGTTAACTCATGTATCAGTGTCTTTGATTAGGGTCTCAAAGCTGTTCACAATTTTAAAATCTCACTTTTCTTTGCTTTAACTACAGAACTCCCAAGGACCCAGACTGATTATGAGAATAGCTTAACGATGAAGATGTTCTTATTCCAGTTTGTCAACTACTACTCTTCGTGTTTCTACATTGCATTCTTTAAGGGCAAATTTGTAGGTTATCCAGGAGATCCAGTTTATTGGCTGGGGAAATATAGAAATGAAGAGGTATGGATATAGAATTGTATCCTCTTGACAGTTTAAGTGGCTTTGTGTTTTTTTCCAGTTGCCCAATGAACAGTTTCTTCGTTCTACATTCTTAAATTCATTTTAGCCTCAACAGAATATCAGGAAAAAAAAAAAATAAAACTAATGACTCTGTTTCATGTTAGACCCATGTAAAATTTAAATAAGATTTTCTTTTTAAAATTCCAGTGTGACCCAGGTGGCTGTCTCTTTGAACTGACCACACAGCTGACAATAATCATGGGAGGAAAAGCAATCTGGAATAACATACAAGAGGTGTTACTCCCGTGAGTATTATATTGTGTAATCTTGGGGATAGGACGAGACAACGTCCCACCCATCCAAGTCATTTGCCTACATATCCCCATAGCTGCATGCCCACCTCTAAAATGGAATAGACTATATTTATTAAAGTTCTCCGGATAGAAAGTAAATGTGCCCATGTTTAAACCTTCAATTCAGGTAAGCGCACTGTTGCAAATTATAGTGACCTGAACTGTGCCTTCTCATATTTCAACTCCTGGCATAAAATATTAAGGCAGTATGTTTTGAGTTATCTTTTACTTGTTTGAAAAGTATGCTGTTAGCCAAATTAGAGAGCAAGTTGGGTCTTCTCATCACTGCTGCTTTTCTGTGTATAGCTGCCAGTTTCCTTCTAATTTTCATACGAAATTCTAATTTCCCAAAGATGTATTAGTTATTCTTGCTACCCAAACATACACCATCCCAAAAATACATAGAAAGGGAGAGAAAGCCTTACAAATCAGCACTTGTTTTTGTGCCATTTAACTATGTCAAAGGGAACATAGTGAAATGAATTCCACCATAAACTTACCTTCCTTTACCCCAACCCTACTTGGGGGTCCTTGGCTAGGATTCTTAGAGCAAATGAAGAAGCATATCTGGTACTGACACCTACCTGTGGAGTGAATGAGTGACTCTTGTGTTTCAGACACACAACATAGAATTGTTTGTTGGACCCAGAGAACAAGCTCAAAGCTCTTTGGCCTTCCTAGCCTCACTTAGTTTCTCGATATTTAAGGCATTCCTGGGAATTTTATTCTGTACATACTTGACAAAATGCTAGTGTAATTCCAGTGTTAAGTGACTTACACTGGAGAAATTTGTCTGATAAAATGTTAAGGAAAAGAATTAGAGTAAAATATCCTAATCGCCAATACCATTATCCTTTGGTGTTTAGATAATGGATGGCTATAATTTTCTAATTTTATATATTTTCTGTGTTTTCCACAATGGGTATGCACTACTTATAAGAAAAGTGAACTATTATTTTGTGAAGGGATATTTTCTTTTCTATGATTTGGCTAGAGGATGAACCAAAGACCTACAATAGAGAATCCTAAATATAGGTATCCCTCACTGACTATACTCACTTTTTAAATTCAAGAACGGTAGACTCAAGAATAAAATAGATTCAGATAATAAAAGATGCTTGTATTCAAAATTAGCAAGTGGGAATACTGTAGAATGTCCTCAACAGAAATGGCGATTATCTTTAGTATGTGGATTAAATATGATCATGAAGATACAAAAAGAAAAAGAAGTATAAAGTACTTCACATCATGCTTTATACATAATAAGGATTTAGTAAAGGGTAACTTATAATGATGCTGTTATGCTAATATGCATGGTAAATTCCTAAGAAAACTATTTTGTAACCCCTGGTAGACAGAAGAAACTTCCAACCTTGGCCAGGGGAAGAAGTGTCTGGTGTCAGTGTTTTAAAAAAGTTCCCTAGGCAATTCTCACATGCAGTCCAGATTGGTAGCCCTGCACTAGAATCACAACGCAGTAGAAAGCCCTTCTACAGTTGAGTGGTTCAGCTCAGAAGAACTGAACAAGAGGTTCTGAGTCTATACAGAAAAGAAAGCTATTCAGAAAGATTTCTAATATGACCTATTATGGGTGAGGGAAGGCAGTTCAGTACATGGGGGAAGCGCCAGATGAGTTAGTCATGCAAGTGGCTGCCAGGACAGAAGTTTCCATCCTGAATCTTAATTGTGATAGATGTGGGGCCCCGTTAGTAAAAGACCTGCTTCTTTGCACCATGGAGAGGATTCAGCAAGAGGCTGAGGCTGAAAGTGTGAGGCGGAGCCAAAAATGATCCAATAGAAACCAGTAATCTTGAGTTTGGGGGTCATGAAGGGTGATGGACATGTGTGGTCCTTGGTGCTACCTGTGTCTCAGGGCCCCTGGAATGTCTGTAAAGCTGCGGATTCCCAGACTTGACTGCTTATAGAGCTTTGGGTTGGAGCATAGGAAGTAGTAGCACTAGCAACTAGCATTCCGTGTCGTTCTTATATTTGATGGAGTGAGATCTGCCGATCCAGACAGCATTGTGCCCCCAAACCAATATTCTAAGTAACTTGAGCCATATTTACTGGTGGCCTCAGCCAGTTAACATGTATTGGTCGAAAGAAAATCCCATGCAGGAGGGTTTGAATCATTTAATCCTGACAGCAACCCTGGGCAGTGTAGGTTTTATTACCCCATTTTATTTGAACTTAACTTTGGTAGTTAAATAGTAGCAATGAAGTATCGATTCAGGGGTATCAGAATCTATATTCCCTCCACTTTCCACAGCCTTCTGCCATGTCCCTAATGTCACAGGAGAGAAAGAAACGGGCAAAGATTGTGAAGCCAGGGGCATGTTCTGTTGTAATCTCCTCTTAGTAAATCCTGGGGAGTAGTCAGTGAGAAGTTAACACTGAGATCAGTAGCAGTGGGAAACCCAGCATGGTGAGCTATTTGTAATGTATATCTTATACCAAGCGTGTGCGTGCATGCACATGCAATGTATACAACTATCTCTACAGTAGTGTGAAGCCTTCTCATTTTCTGAATTTGAAATCCATACAGACGTTCTTTAATTAGCCAAGGCTTAGCCAGATGTTTATATCCATATTTGAAGTTGTTGTGCCTCCTCTGATGAACTCCGCACGTCAACCACAAGCCAGCTGTTGCTCTAGGGGACAACTGTTCTCTGTGCTACAGGTGCACACCTCAGTTCACTGCCAACTTGCCATTTTAAAAAGAAGGAAACTTATCTGGGCTACAAGGCTTTAAGAGAAAGAGAAAGATATGGCATATAACAAGAGACAACAGACAGCTCTGTGAGGACAGTATCCAGAAGTAGGCAGAGCACTGGGCTGCCAACTAAGGCTGTGTTTTCTTCTAGCTCTGCACTGTGATTTTAATGAAGTGTTTCACGTCTCTCGTCCTTGATCTATTCAGCTTAAAATAGGATCATAGACCTGTTCTATCTAATGTAGAATATGTCACTTTTCTCTCAGTGCTCTTCAAGGGCTCCCCAAGTCCCTCAGAGTAAAAAACACCCCAATCCTCACACTGGTCTCTTCCCCCCACCCCCAATCCACCAGTTGCTTCCTACTAGTCCTGGACCACCTCCTCCTGTCTGTCAAACGTGGGAGGCCTTATCCTGCCTCCAGGTCTCTGTTGTCACCGTTCTCTCTGCTCCTCCCCATCCCTTTGCCCCCTTCATATCCTTATGAAAATGTCACTTTCAGTGAGGTCTTTCTTCCTTTCCACCATCTCCATTCCTCCCTATCACAAATGCAAGTGCTCGCCACTCCTCGTTCTACTGTGTTATTCTCCACAGCACTTATCACCAGCTCCCATACCATGTCTTCATTTTCTCTGGTGATTTTCGTACTAGAAAGATGGTTTTGAATAATAGCACGGAAATGCGGAGGAGGGGAGGATAAAGTTAATCAAATGAGGGAAAGTATCTTTTAAAAACTAAACTCACATGAAGAGGAGGTAAGAGAAAAAGTAGCAGTTACAATTTTGATAAACCAAGGTACTTGGTCGTTAGTGCCCTTCCAAAATATTTTGGGAGAGGGAGGCAAAAATTAGAAATTTAGTGTGAAAATCAATTTATTGGGAAGATTGTGCATTCAGCTTGAGCTATCAAAAAAATACTTTTATAACCCTGGTCTGATAACGTTCTAATTTATAATTTGATCTTTTTGGCAGCTGGGTCAAGAATCTAATTGGACGCTGTCGCACAGTTTCAGGCTCAGAAAAGGTAACCCCACGATGGGAACAAGACTATCATCTGCAGCTCATGGGCAGCCTGGGATTATTTTACGAATATCTTGAAATGAGTAAGTCATTACTAAAGTTTTAGGTGCTACAAATTTATATTGGAGCATGTTTTGGATCCTCAAAGTATGGATTAGTAAACTAAATAATTATCTAGCATATTGAAATGAAGAGGAGTATGTTTCTCTCCACTAGATAAAATTATACATCAGGCTTTCAAATAAGGTGACTGTGTGTATCTTTGTCAGTGTTTGTTGTACAAAGCTAAAGATTACCAGTGACATGCAGTAGTCATTGAGGTCCAACTTCACCATTAATTCTCAGGGCATTCCAACCATGTTGTCTGAGAATGAACCCAGAACTATTATTAAGATGGGATTCAGCTTGGGCTGGAGTCCATGCAGGCACAGCTGTTGGCCAATGAAGTTCTGAACCGAGTCATTTAAGCAAGCCTATACAGAAAGCCTGTAGGAGGAGCATGTTGCCTCTTGTTGCAGGAATGATCACAGCCAACCCTCCCCCCGCCCCCCACACACACCCCCACCCCCCACCCCCGCCTTTGACAGTATATCTATTTCCTCTGGCTGGTGGTTTCTGCCTGGTTCCTTGGTTGACCTCGTGGCTAATCACTCACTTGAATTCAGAACCATTTCGCTGGTCTGGAATTAAGATTTTTAGCATAGCTCTTCTTCTTGAATGTCTTTACCCATTTGTGTAGTATTTGCTTGTTCTGTTTCTCTTCAGTTGAACTTGATTTTGAGCTCTGAGTTGCCTTTTAAATGGATACATCTCAAAATAAATTTCCATAAGAAATACCATGTATCTATCATTCATGACACTTATATGTAATAGAAAGCTAACAGTCTACATGTTTTGTATCTGCCCTTTCAGCTAACCACCGATTTACCATTTTTTAAGCTTAGGAGACTAGAAAAGGAGGCACAATACTTTTGTTGACAGGCCTTGCATTTATGCATAGGAGTTTGTGTGTTAGTAAAGACATCCCTTTGTGGTTCCTGTTTATAATGCAAAGAGAGGGTGTCTTTTATTAAATCATTCTATATATAAAATAATTGCTTTTAAAAATATACATGGAAACACATCTGACATCTGCTTCCTTTGGTGAGTGAAAGGTTCATCTTGTAGCTTCTTTGGTCAACAGTGCTTTGCATCCTGGAGTCTGATTTGAATTTCATTTTTGCTTTTGTTATGTTTTGTGACCAAGTTTGAGTAAGGGTGTAGCTGCTGTACATAATGTAGAAGCTATATTTATTTACTCGGTTTGTTTTCAAAAGGACTATAAGACAATTACCAGTTATCCTAAAGTAAGTCGTAATTAGAAATATTTTATATGGAGCTATTAGCATTATTAATAATATCCTGGGGGAGAATTTGTTATTTTAGCACCAAAATAACTTGGAGGAAAAAAGCTATTTTTCTGTAGTTCATTAGTCAAATGAATTAGGAAAATTGATTGATTTCCGAGTAGACAGTCTGTTATTCTGTATTTAAGATCAATTCTTCAACATCTCTTTGGCACTCATCCCTTTTTCCCTCTCTCTCCAGTGCTACACCCATGCACACTATCCAGGACTCGGGCCTGTCTTCCCCGCCTCCGTCATCTGTTTCTCTCCACCACCTGCATTGATACTTCCCTGTCTTTGCAGGATGAGCTTTCCAAATGGAAGAAGCACTATAGCTAGGTAGCCTTTAAAAAAAGTATATATACATACAAGTACATACACATATATACACACCTTGGCTTTTAAAAAGTAAAACAAAAATGAAGGGAGAAAAACATTCCACAGAGAAGGGAACATTTGGTCATATCGAAAGCTGCCTAGTAATCAAATAAACAAGGACTGAAATATACAGTGGCTTTGGAATATGTAGCCACCAGCAGAGTTAGCAAGCGTCTTGTTTCAGTGCAGTGCTGAGGACTGCAGCAGGGTGTAGAGGGAATGGGTGGTGGAGGAACGATTAGTGTAGGTACTTCTTCAAGAAACTTGACTTGAAAGTGAAGAAGAAAGCATGGAAAGTATTAGCCAGTAATCTAGGGTCATGAAAATGTTTCAGATGAGGGCTAGTTCTGTTTTTCCAGCGAGTGTTTTTTGCCTTGCTAAATTGCTAGGTCTTTTCTTTCTTGCATGCTTCCCTTTCTTTTTTTTCTTGGAGTCAAAAATTGTTTAGAAAGTTCTTCTCACTTGAATATCAGAACAGATTATACCATCTGGAATTTATTTTGGTGTCAAAAGTGAGGACTCCATATCAGTTTTCCAATGATTCAGCTAATTTCTTCAGTACTTGGATCTACTGATTTGAAGTATTATATTAAACTCTCCTGAATACGTACATCTATTCTTGAAATCTTTTCTGTTTAATTCAATTTTATTATTGCACCCGTTCTAAACTGTTCCAATTACCGTAGCATTATAATATACATTAATATCTCCTAGATCTGGTCCTAATTTTTTTAGAATATTTAGTTTTCCTAATACTGTCAATTCAAACATCCTTCCTCATTGTTGTACTTGTGTATATTGCATAAAGAATTTTAGCATCGCTTTCAGCGTTTTTTTATGAAATCTATTTGGGATTATTTACTAAACTTGTATTTAAATTCTAAAATAAATTTTGGAGAATAAATTTGGTATGTCCCCAAATTAAGCAGACTTGAGTCGACTTAATTAAGAGTATGGTATACTGTACCATTCATTCATCATTTAAGTCAATTACCATGTCTTGCTATTTCTCACTAACTTATTTTTAAATAGTCTATGCTTTTGTTATAAATGGTATCTTTTCTTTTTGGGATTTTTGAGTTTATTGCTAATGTAGCCCTAATTTCTGGCTTCTCTTGAATAATGAGATCTGGCAGCATTGGGACCTCATTCCAACATAGCAACTGTGAGTGGTCCTCTTCAATAGGACATGCACTTGCCAGTTTACCACAGTTGACTGCACTCATTTCACTCAATTCTGTTACTTTCTGGGCTCCTCTGGTTGATAAGTTCATTTAGGGTTAGATGAGTCAGACACAGATGTTGACCTCACTGCTCGGTGCTCTGCTGCTGACATCACCAACTCTGGTCCTTGCCTATCTGATTTCCCTAAACGTGACCACTCCTCCCTGGCCTTTGGACCTGCCAGGTCTTTCCAGCCCTGTCTGCCCTTCTGTAACACACTCTGGCCTCTCAGACCAGAAGCACATGCCAGCTCCTCCTACCTACCTACCCCTCCACAGCCTTGGCCTTCCTGGCCAGAGTGGTCTCTCCCCCTGGTCTAGCAGTAGCTTTACAGGGGCTGTTCATTTTCTTTTCACCCACAGTCTGTGTTACATACCTGTACTAGCTTACTTTAAAGGTCTGCCAATTAGGAGGGGAAGATCTACAACTGAAAAGTATAGTACAATACAGTATAGTATACATGGTATGTAGAGTAGATGCCACATAAATTACAGAAAAGGAAGAAGAAATCTTCTAAGCCATCACACTTAAATCTTGACTCAGTGTGACCATGTGACCTGCAGCAACTTCAAGATAAAAATTCCTAAAGGATTATATTTTGACTTATTAAGACACTCTTATCACATACATTTCTGTGATTTGTATAATATCACAGCACTTGCATTCACAGACTCCGGGGAGCTTGCTCATTTGCCTATTTTCAACATATGTTCTCCAACATTCTCTAAGCATGGTCTTCCCAAAGGTACATTTCTTACTTCTTTTTAACTTGCTAGATACGTGCACAATATTTTTTTGATCCTAAGTTACAGATCATCTTCCAACATTCTGTTTCAACACTGAGAATGAATAATATGCTTAGAGTATCCCAAGATCATTTATCAGCAAATAGCTTTAAGATTTTTAAATATATTATTCCTGTTAAGTGAGTGTGTGTGTGTGTGTGTGTGTGTGTGTGTGTATGAAACAATCTATAATTCGTCTTCTTCCTCAAAATCCCATATTTGTGTTTTGTTTGGATTCTTTCACTGTTGAACAGTTGTTACCACAGATGTCGGTTTTCTTTGGGGGTTAGTTGGTTGTTTGCCTTTCTCTTTCTTTACAAGAGTAAAGGAAAATATGTTGTCCTTCCATCCATCCACCATTCTGTGACGTGTGTCCATTCCATTGACAGTTATTCAGTTTGGGTTCGTCACCTTATTTGTGGCCTCTTTTCCACTGGCCCCTCTGTTGGCTCTGGTGAACAATATATTGGAAATAAGAGTGGATGCATGGAAAATGACCACCCAGTATAGACGCATGGTGCCAGAAAAAGCCCAAGACATCGGAGCATGGCAGCCCATCATGCAAGGAATAGCAATTCTGGCTGTGGTGACCAATGTGAGTAAAACTTAGGCTTCACAGGGTAAAGACCTTGAAAAGTCCAAAAAATGTATTAGCATTGCTACCTCTGGAATCAAATGTTTAATATTTCTTAAAAAGGGAGAAGGATGCCAAGACTATTCACCATACAAACAACATAGCTCTTATAACTAATTATTAGTTTTAATGTATTTTGTTTGTAAGTCATGAAAAGTAATTAAAAGTAATTAAAAGTCAAGACGTCTGTCTTATAGAGGCAATTGCTAAGAGTAACCATTATACTGTTGTTGCACGTTTGCTAAAGTTTTTATTCAATAGAAACATTCTAATAGTAATAACAATAAGTACTTTTTTAATCCTCAAATGACTATAAAAGGAATTATCCAAAAGTGCTTTTATAATGGACATGGAAATCTATCCATTTAGAGGTTGAGAATCCTAAAATAACAGCTATCATTCTACCGTATTTTGCTATATATTTCAAATTATCAACATAAAGTAACTATTTAATGAAGTATGAACACTGTGCATCCCCAATCTTGTGTTACCTCCCTTGTCTCCTAGGGCAGAGGTTCTTCAAAGAGGTGGTTTAGGACAGGTCCCATGTCTTCCCCGTACCCCTTTAGTCACTGCTAGCCACTGTCTGGTCATTAGCCTCATATCCTGCTTGTATCCCAGCTGTGAGGGACCAGAACTCAGTTGTTTACAACCTTTATTAGGGACCTGTCCAAACACTCAGTCTCTCTCTTTCTCCCCACAACCCCACAGAGTCCAACATGCCAACTCATCAGGACCTCCTGCCCTAGAAATACGCTTAGAACCAGGGCTGTTTCCTCTCATTTCACTGCCAAGCCATAGTCCCCAACAAAATGACATCCCAGTTTTAATTTCTTAAGCTACCCTTTGCCCTGAGTCCCCAGCCTTTTTCCATAAGCATTGTAGAAACAGAACAGAATTCGGCAGTGCCTATGGGTTAGGCTCCTGGATGAGGGAAGCTGCTGAGCACTGCAGACTCTGGGGTCAGACCTGAGCTCCAGCTCCCAGCACTGCAGCTTGCCGGCCTCGTGACCTATGGCCAGGCCTTAATACTTCAGAGCTCCATTTTATCATTTGTAAATTAATTCCCAATCACATATTTTAAGATTATATACCATAAAAGGTGGTTAGAGAATTCATTGAGTTAATGCATGGAATGCACAGAGGCTGGTCCTCGAGGAATGTTAGCTGCTATTTTATCATTTTCATTACTCATCATCATCCAGAGTGACGGTGTGTAGACTTTGACAGGTATCTAAACTAGAGGCACAAGAATTTTACAGCGGGTCACTGTCTGAACCATAGTTACAGTTTTATACAATAAAACAAGTTATCTGGAGGCCAACTGTCACCCCCAAGAACCTTCAATTTATCTGAATTGCATGCTATCCCTCCTTTTTGGAGAAAGTTGCAAATCACACACACACACGCACAAAAAACAACTGCTAGTTTCTGTCAGTTTCCGTTTACTCAAATAGCCCACACTTTCAATGTCCACTGTGCTGCAAAATGAAGACTGATGTTCAGAAATAAGACAGTGAGGCCTTTCAAGTTCCATAGTCATAAAAGGATGAATCTGTCACGTTCAATATGCTGCACAACACTAAACAAGGCGGGAACGTGGACTTGTGTGCTTTAGGAAAATTTTCAGCAACAAGGTTTGAAACTAAAAGGATTTTTGTTTGACCTTCAGCTAACCAGAAAATTCAATTGACTCATACTCCCCATTCTTCAAGCGTTCCAGTTTGATTGTGTTAGGCACCTTTTTCCTAGTAGCCCCAGCCTGGCTCCACTCCATTCGCGCAGATGGAGTGCTGGTGTGTTTCCAGGGCTATTCAGTGCTGTGTGCGTGCTCACGTACCGCTCATCGGTGCTACTGGTTCTTACCCAAGTAGCTGTTTTTTGTTTTTGTTTTTTCTTATACCTTAGGCTTCGTTTGTATACCCCAGGAATTTTTTCCATATTAGGATATGAGACAACTTTCAAGATGCAGGTCCTGTGTATGTTATCCTCTCACATACCTAATGCGTGTGCAAGAAAGGCTAACTTTACATAATAGGAGAATTTTTAACTGTGGGAAGGAGAGAATAGCCACTAGGGATGAGAAGGGACATCAAGCAGGAGTTTGTTATAAAATCATTTTAAAGCTGCTGGTTCAATAAATAAGCTGAATTGACATTGTTGTATCATGCCAGAGCATCTGCTATTGAAGACCAGTTTTAATTTATTTTGATATAAATGGAAAATTATGTTTGGAACAGCATGGGAAATGGAGCACACTGCATTTATTTGTACTTTTGCAGAGTGTCTCAAAGCAGCTCAATTCAGGAAGAAAAAGTATCTTGTCAGAAAATAGAATTATCTTGTTAGAATTTTTTGTAGCTTCCTAAAGCACATATGCAGGTGATTCTAGATAAAGCTGTAGTTCAGTTAAATAATAAAAAATTTTAATCTAATGAAATCTGGAAAATTAAAATATTCTTGTCTTATACCACTACCACGGGCAGGCAGACAAACACACAGAAAAATGTTTTAGAGGAAATGACAAAGGTGGTTCCAGTGGGGGGAAATTTTGCAATAGAAAAACCCCTTAGTTGTTTTTCTTGCTTTGCCTAAGATCTTGTTTGTTGACTTGTGATCTGTGTCTAAACCATATGTTCAGATAAATACTATTAAAAATCATGTTGTACCAAAAACATGTCTGTTCTTCTGCTTCAATAAATGACTGAATCATTTAGCTTTTACTTTCTCTTTCCTTCAAACCAGTTTTGTACATTAGAGAACTTAAAGCCCAAATTAAAGATCTTTAGAGAAAATTCATGTAATTCATAAGAGCTTTACATCCTAACAGATGTCTGTCAATTCTGACTTAAAATGTACAATACATTCTTCTCTTGCTAATGATTATTTTAGGACATTTTTTTAAATCAAATTTGATCTGAGAATATCCATAAAGCTCTCATTTAAGATATTTAAGATACATTTGACCCACATTTATTCCTTTAATCTGGGAACATACTAATTTGATAATTTATAGTGTTCATTACTTTTGGAAGTTTAGAGGCTTAAACACTAGATCTAACGAAATAAACATCATTGCTTGACTATGTGAGTGGATCAACCCAATATATTTTGCTACCTACATTTTATTAAAATTTAAAAATTACTGCTGTCTAATGAAACAGCATATATAAGTATATACTGAGAGTTTACAGACTATGTATGGGTTGACTTGTCTAAACAAGATACTATAGAGAAAAAGTATAAATTTAAGGGCTGTTATTTACTTAGTTTAGATCAAGGAAAATACATTTTATGTGGCTTACGTTCTATTTTTAAGAGGCAAGTAATTTTTAAAAATCAATTTTGTATTGCAAAGAAATTGTCTAAACCCAAAATATTTTCAGAATATTAACCTTAGTATTACATGTACACAAGGGCCTTCTACATGTGAATCATAAAAGATTTAAATTATATTGAATAGAGCTCCAAGGTTGACTGAATTTTGTTACATTCTAATTTTTAAAAATATAATTTACGTATTTGCAAGAAACTCTCGAGTTACAATACCCAAGTCCACAGTTATTCTTACTGCACTTAAACGTAACGACGACTATCAGGCCTTCACTTTTGAACTACAGATAGACTTCTGGACATTTCTTAGAATTGAAGACCAAAAGGACACTATTCTACTTTAAAGCAGCTGCTCAAAGATTTTAGGCTATTCACTATCTATATCCAATTGTTAGTTAGGAGAAAGGGTTTCTGAACCTTTAATTAAAAAAAAATAAAAAGAACACTGATGAAAATGTAATTCTGGCATGTTGGGTAACCATAGCTGTGAAGGCTCTAAATTAATGTCTCCTTTTTTTCCTCCCAACACAGGCCATGATCATTGCTTTCACATCAGACATGATCCCCCGCCTGGTGTATTACTGGTCCTTCTCCGTCCCTCCTTATGGAGACCACACCCACCACACCATGGAGGGATACATCAACAATACTCTCTCCTACTTCAGTGTCGCGGACTTTAAAAACAGAAGCAAGGGAAATACGTACTCTGGGCCTGGTGGTCATACCATGTGCAGGCAAGTTCTGCTTACGTGTTTTCAAATGCACTTCCATCTTTTAAAGGACTTTTATTGTAATGTAATTCTATTTGATGTCATTTAAGTAAAATTGCTAGAGACATTTTTTCCTAGCTTTCTTTTCAATCAAACTTAAAAAAGGATAAGAAACAAAAGTAATACACACTAGGGTTAGAGCTTTCAAATCAAACCATAAAGCAAGATTTAAAGTTGAGAGTTTCAAATGATTACAGGTAGACCGATCCAGGAGAAAAGTTTTATATCTTAGAAATGAGGAAATTCTAAGAGTTCCAAAAAGCAAGATAATTGAGTTGTTATGACTAATGTGTTATTCAAGCACAACCTGACAACATTGAATGATGACAAACTAAGCACTCTCACTTAAAGGAACACAAAGATAGGAACTGTGAATACTCCAGCCTAGCCAAAAGTATTCTCTAAAGGTATTACAAAGCTCTCTGCAGTGATTTTAGTGGCTGGTAAGATCAACTGTAGACAGTATACATCAACTAAATTACCAATTATAAGTTCATTGACCACAGTTCTTTGAGTTTTTTTGTTCAATGGAGTCTTAAACCTAAAGGAGGCTTTAAAATTCATTTAGATCAACTCCTCAAAGCTTTCTGATTCAAATTCTCAACAACACAACCAAGAAATCAGAAATAAGCCCCAAATAAATGTTTCAAAGTGACACATAGTAGAGCCTCTTCAGAATCTCACACTGAATCTGCTTACTCTTACTTTGCATAATTCTAAAGAGTAATTAAATTCTTCTAGGTCTAATAGGTTACAGGCAGAAAATTCGAGATGTGCTACCTGAGGGAGAAACACTAACAGCAGTAGTATATGACATCTGACAACAGGAAATTAGTAAGAAAATTATAATAAATATATATTACTCTCTATAGGCAGAGAGAGCCCCATAGCTGAACTGAACTGTGATGACACCATGATATAAATTTATAAACAATTCTGAAAATATGCTAAGTTGTTTGTTATTATCTTGAGAAAGTAGGCATAAAACTACCAAAAATTTTGAGATATTTTTGTTCTCTTTTTACAAAGACGGAATCTGTTATTTACCATCATTTTCCTCTTGTTCATTAAATGAAGTACTACTAGAATAGTTATTTGAGTTTTGTTACCAAATTAAACCTCTGGGAGAAAATTTCTATAATGCCCAATTTAAAAGCATTGCATTGAATATGACCTCTTTTCAAATGGGACCTCGTTTACAGTCATTGATCTAAAAGAATTATCTCCTGACCTGCCTCGATTTTGTTTCCAGGTATCGTGATTTCCGGTACCCTCCAGGACACCCACAACAATATAAACACAACATCTACTATTGGCATGTGATGCAGCCAAGCTGGCTTTTATCATTGTCATGGAGGTAGGAGAAGTATACATACTTGGAAATAGTTTATAAGGCAGTATATATGCAGACCCTTTATTAACTTTAAGTATTGCCGACTCTGACTTGAAATGTATAATACATTCTTTTCTCTTGCTAATAATTATTTTAGGACATTAATCAAATTTGATCTGAGAATACACATAAAGCTCATTAATTAAATGAAGTTGCTTATCTGCTTTAAAAGTTAAAAGCATATTATATGCTAAAGGGATCCAGTTCTTTTCAATTCAGTATTAATTGAATGCCTTTAGGGTGGGAGCACTGAGCTACATATTAGGCTGAAAAGGGACTTATTCAAGATGAATAAGATGTGACCTCTGATCTGGAGTAACTTTAATTGCTGTAATAGTTTTATTTGTATTATTTTTATTGATTTTTATAATATACCTTCTTACAATAGTTTTATATCCCTAAAATCAACCAGCTCTGAAAAATGACTAAGGCACCTATAAATTTGAAATTGATCTAGCCAACTTCTTACAGTGAGTGAATAACTACTACCAAATTCCAGAACCTCAAAAGTTGCTTAATTAGTACGGTCAGTTAGGATTACATTTAGCTGCAAGAAATAGAAAACCATCTATAGTAGCTTAAACAAATAAGGGTTGATTTTTCGCACATAAAGTTCACTAGAAGTAGGTGATTACTCCTAAATCAGTTCCATCTCACTGATATAAGGACTGTATCTCTGATTTTCTCTCATTGCGTGTCATGTTGTGGTTGCATTATGAATGCTGCAATTCCGAATAACATGTTTATGTTTGGGGCCAAGGAGGAGGAAAAGGGAGATGCTAGCCATACCTGTTTCTTTCTGTCAGGAAAGAAAATGCTTTGTCAGAACCCCCTCCACCCCACCCCAACTCTGAGCAGACTTCCATCGTATCTCATCCTAGAACTATAGCACATGGTTCCTCCTAGAGATATTTGGTTTCTCTGAATAAAATCAGAATCTGTTAGCAAGAAAGAAGTGGGATAGGCTACCTGGCTTTGATAATTTTTCTAGTATTTTTTAGTAGCTACCACACACTAACGGAAGGAGAAAGTAATGTATCATTAACTCACCACCATAAATGGATTCCTGAAGTACAGTATCTGATATATCAGCAAGAGTCATTATATTAAAACATGTTGTTGCCCAAGTGTTTAGACTTCTGCTTTTGATATGGTAGACTAGACACTGTGAGGGGCCATCTCACTACAAAACATTTAGAAGTAGCTTAAAACATTTCCTTTGCGTTTTTGAGCTCACTAAAAGGGAGGAGAATATACAAAAAGGGGAAAACAGGTGATGGGCCAAAATAGAGTAGTAGACAGTGAGCACCCCTGAGATTCACGAGTGCTCTGAGGACAAGTGCTGTCATCATTGCCTCCATCTAAAAGCTCAAGGAGTCAAGGCTTGAGTCAGAAGCAAAGCAGAAAAGCTGAGCTTGAGACTCTTGGATTCGGCCAGGACCCCGAAAAGGGCTAACTGTGTCCCAGAGCAGGAGGAAATGCATATCTTTTCTGAAGAAAAGTGTCTTCAATTTGGATCCCAGGTTTTCTCAGATTTTGCGATAATCAAATATGAGCTTACAATCAAAGATCAACAATGACAGATAGGGGTAGGGGCAACATGAGTGAGATTCAGCCAGAAAAAAACAACTGATTTGGAACCTAAATAACTTCAAGAGTTTGAATTATCACATAAGGAATATAAATTGTATGTAAAAATGTTTAAACAAATAAACAATAGTCAAAACTGAGCACACAGTAAGAAACTAAAAATAGTTACAAGGCAATTTTGAAAAATAGAACTTTTAGAAATGAAAAATTAACATATGGATTAAACAGAAATTTGGACAAATCTGAGATTAGTGAATTGGAAGATGAATCTGAAAAAATTACCCCTCACACATCGCAGGGAGATAAGAAATTGGAAAGTCTGAAAAAGAGGTTGTGATATGTAAGACACAATAAAAAGGACTAATTTTCAAAAAAAAAATCGTACAAGAAAAAAGTGGGCAATGGAAGAGAGGTAACATTTGATGAGTTACTGGCTAAAAATTTTTCAAAATAAATGAAAGACATCTGTTCAGAGAGCAGGAAGCACACCAAAACAAAAATGTTAAGCAGAGCAGATAAAGAAATCCACACTTACACACATAATAAGGAAAATGCAGCACCCCAAAAATAAGATTTTAGAAGTAACCAGAGGAAGAAGACAGATGACTGAAAAAGAAAATTAAAAGTAGAATGAGAGTAGAGTTTTTAACAGCAACATGGAAGCCAGAAGAGTAGTATGGTATTTTCAAAATGCTAAAGAAGGTAACTGTAAACCTAGAATTATTAAACTTTGAGTAACTGAAAAATCTTTCCACGATGAAAACACCAGGCCTTATGGTTTTATGGGAGAGTGATACCAAACTTTATAGAACAGATTTTTTTCAATCTTATACAAACTCCTTCAGAGATCAGAAAAGAAAGGGAACTATTCTCCCACTCTTTTTCAATCCTAAAATAAGACAATAGAAAGGAAAAGTATAAGCCAATCTCACTCATTAGATAGATGCAAAAGTATTTTTTAAATGTGCAGACTGACTCTAGCAATATATTTTTAAAAGATGACATCATACCACATTGACTTTATCACAGTAATGCAAAGGTAGTATAACAGAAAATCCACATATCTGTAAATATTACTATCTCAGAAATAGATGGGGGGAAAAAAGCCCTCTCTTTCCTACAACATGACTTTTGCCTCTTTACTATGTAATTTCCATCATTCAAACACTCTGATCTCTCTCATCTCAAAATATCCTCCACCCTCACATTACCTAACTTATCAGAAGCATTTGACACAGCTCATCACCCTCTCCTCCTTGAAATTCCTCCTGCCCTGGCTCCCAAGAAAATACATGTTTTTTTGTTGTTGTTGTTTGCCTTTCCTCCTACCTCCCTAGGTGGTCTCAATTTCTTTGCCAGCCCCTTCCTTCTCTTCTCCTTAATGATCCTGGGGCCGATTCTTTGGTTGTCCGCTTTTCTCTCTAGTCACAGCCCTGGTGATCTCATTCAGTACATTGACTTTAAATGCCATCTACATGCCAATGACTCACAAATGGATAGCTCCAAAACACCTCTCTTCTGAACTCGCCCCATGAATCCAACTACTTACCTGAACTTTCTGCTTGGATATCGAACAGATATCTCGAATATACTGCCTCAAATTTCCATGTTTGCTTAAACTCACTTTCAGTGTTCTCCCCACCCTGCCCCAAATCTGTTCCATCCATAGTCAGTCTTCCCGTTCTCAACTGTGGCAGTTCCACCTCACCAGCTGCTCAGGACAGAACTCTTAGAATCTTGTTTTCTCTCCCCCGCTTGCCCTACGTCCAGTCCCGTTGGCTTTTTCATATATCTGACCACTTTTTACCAACTATTTCTACCACAGGTCACAGGCACCATCATTTCTTGCCTGAATTTGGGCAACAGTCTTCTAACTGGGCTTTCTGTTGTCTTCATGTCTCGAAGTAAAAGCCAAAGTCCTTACAATGACATACGAGGCCTTACGCTTCTAGCCACACTTTGTTACCTCTCTGATGCCACTTCTCCTTGCTCACATCACTCCAGCCTTGCCATTTCTGGACCACATCCTGCGAGCTTCCACTGTATAGACTTTGCCCTGGCTATTCCCGTTGCCCAGAATGTCTGTCCTCCTGATATCTGCCTGGCTGATGCTTTCACCTCAAAGTCTGTTCAATGAGGCATATCCAAGCTAATCCATCTAAAATTTATTTTAAATACACTTCTCACCATAATACAATAACTCTTACTCTGCTTTACTGTCTTCCCATAGTTCTTACCACTTTTTAACACCATATATAATTTGTTTTTAATTATCTTTATTGCATATTATCTCCATCCCCTTGCTAGATCGGGAATTTTTGAATGTTGAATAAATAGATGTTCAACCTCATTAGTCATCAAATAAATGCAAAGCAAGACCAAAGCGAAAGTTCATTTCTTAATAACTATGTTGGTTTTTTTTTTTTTTTAAAAGCCTGATAACAAGTGCTTGCAAGGCTGTAGAGCAACTGAAATGATCATATACCACTGGTAGGAGTGTAAGCTGGTATAACTGCCTTGGAAAATAATGTGTTGCTACCTGGTAAAATTGAACATTCATGTTCTCTTAATGTGCTTAAAAACCACCCCTTGTAAAACAGAATAGATTTTGTGGCAGCAGCACTCCTAGGTGCACATTCTTGAGAATCTCACAGATATGCTCCAGAGTCCAAGGGCAAGACCATTCCCATCATCATTGCGTCTAATACAAAAACTAGGAACAAGCCCAATACCTTTTGTTAGGGGAATAAATGATAATGTATTCAAACAGTGGAATGTTATACAGAAGTGAAAATAAATAGACCACAGTTATGCACAATAACCTTGATAAATCTTAGAAACTAGTTCTGAATAAAAAAATTTTTTTCAAAACAACGTATATTGTTTATAAAGCTTATATACTATAAGCTTTCTAAAGTTCAAATCAAACAAGACTACTAAACATTATTTGGGGATATATATATATTTTAACAATTTTTTCAAAAGTAAAAGAAAATCACATAATTGCACCGATGAGCATGTTTGCCTTTGGGGAAGAGGCTTGGGAATGAGATAGGAAAGGAGCACACAAAAAACTACAGCATTGGCAGTGTCATGGTGAGTATTATAGATATTAGGTATATTTTTTCCCTACATATCAAATACTGTTCTTGAAATATATAAAGTAATAAAACGTAGCTCCTTGGCAGAGCCATATCATGGTGGGAGAGATTGGATGTACACGTAGAATGCCCACACTTTGTCCAGATATACTGCCACAATGACCAGCAAAAATAAATGAAACGAATTGTTTTCCCCTCCATGTCTTTTTGATTGACTTTTTTCTTCTTCTCTCCTTCAGCATGTCATCTACTCTGTGAAATTTTTCATTTCCTATGCGATTCCAGACGTATCAAAAAGCACGAAGAGCAAGATCAAGAGAGAAAAATATTTAACCCAAAAGCTTCTTCATGAGAATCACCTCAAAGATATGACAAAAACTATGGAGGTCATATCTGAGAGGATGGTAGAAGCAGTAGATAACAATTTACGACCAAAATCAGAATAAGAGCTTTATGTTCTGAGAAGCACTTTAGAGAATTTAGCTCTGTCAAAAAATATTATGAATCTCTAATGAGAATGTTTAAGGTCAGTCACTTTTTGGCAAATATGAGTGTTAACTATTGCCATTTTCATGTAGATTATTTTTCGGTTTCAGCTAGTGATGCAGGAACTAGAAAATGTAAAATTTAGATCAAGAAGAACATAAAACTAATCACCTGGAAAACCTGAAACCTTACCTTTGATAAATTGGAATTTCACTATCACAGAAAAAGTCTCTTAATGTGCTTAAAAACCGCCCCTTCTAAAGCATGATGGATTTTTTTTTCCTCCCATTTGATTGAGTTCATTCATTTCTGTTCTCAAGCACATGGTCTTTATTTTTAAGTAGTGTTTCAGTTCTTTGCTTTGCCAAATTGTTCCAGAGTTGTCTTTCCCTTACAGCGTCATCATTAAAGACAAAACATTATAGCTTTTGCATGGTTAAACATTGCTAACTCAGAACTCAGTTTGAATGCTGGATTAAGTGGCAAATAGACTGAAGAATTCACGATATTGAGGTGTATTATCACAGCTCTACAGAAAAGGAAACCTCAGTTAACAGGAAATAGTTTGTCTTCATTCTGGCTTATCTTTCCATCTCAAAGAAATACTCTTAATGGATTGGAATAAAAATCCCAAGGAACTGAAGCATAATTGTGCTAATCCACAGCGACACCTTTTATCTTCTAGGAGCAGTCCTAGAATGTTCTGTGCCTAATCAATGTTGAATGCTTTGCAACTCTCAAGGGAATATCGTGAAAAAAGCAAAGTTACAGATTCAAATAGAACTGTAACTCCTATTGATCAAGTAAATTAATTTACCTCTTCTAAAGAGGTGTAGTTTCTTGAAAAAAAAAATGAAAGTGATTAACATTACATTTCTATCAACGTAATGGCCTGGAGAGGATAAAGCTCATCCACTTCCTACCAGTTGCCCTTTATTCATTAGCTACAGGAAGAACAGTATTACAAATCATGAGCACCATCGCCAGTGGCTCACTATATGGCCATCGTGACATGACTGACGTGCACAGTGAAGAGAACGCCAAGTGCCCCAGCCTTGAGCCTCATTGAGTTCCTGTGTAGGGGGCGCCTTTTGGCATGGATTCTGCATGTCCAAGCGATTAGCATACCAAAGCATCAGCCACAGGTAACTCCTTGCACCCTCCATTCTCCTGTGCCCAGCCCAGTAACTCGTTTCTAACCGCATCTTTGCACCAGTGGATTTGTGGGGAAGGAGAGGGAGAGACCCAGGTTATTCCCAATCAGGAAAAGAGACTTTGGATTTGATTTGAGTTTCTAGCCTCCCTAAGGCCAATCAGGCATTAAGATAAGAAAAGGAAATGGTTTGGTCACAAATCCTGCCATCAGCTGGAGGTATCTTCCTGCTAAATTCCTGCACTATGCATATCTTGCCCTCGATTTGTTCAGCTCAGCAGTCTTTACAGCGCTTTACTGCCTTTCAGGTGCTAGAGCCTCCAGTAAGCACTGGAGACGACACAGGTCTGTACCCCTCACCCTTGACTGGTAATAGGGCAGTGCTGGGTGCAGGAGAGGAGGTCTGGCACCAGGATCTTGCTAAATGGGCCACCACCCACTGGGATGCTGCTAAATGCCCAGGTGCAACAGGAGCCAAGCCACTCAGAACCCACTCAGCAGTAAAGGAAAAGGAAACATGTTTAGTGAGCAGATTTAGAGGCCTATTATAATAGAGTAGCCTAACTCCAGGTCACAATTCTAAATGTTTGCCACAAATAGTAAAAGAAAAAAAACAGTATGTGTGTTAGATTCATCAAAGCAATATCTGGACTTTTGAGTTGTCCCAGTGGATCAGAGACAACATTTTACTACCTTTCTTGGTAATGCTAACGAGGATCAGAAAGTGCTTGCAACAGTCTATGTGAGGTCTGACTGCACTGGGAATGAGAAGTGAATTTCTTCCCAGTGGGGAAACCCTTTTTTATTCTGCGGAGCCTAGACACGGGTGCCACTCTTCCCTGCCCCGCTCACCTGTGCTACTGTTCTTGGAAGTGATGTCGCCACCTCTCATATTACCTCTTCTCTTTTCTGAACTGTATGATTATCTCCTACTATTGGATTTGGCAATTACTCAGTGCTTATAGAAGCATAGAAAAGGAAATGTTTGCCTTATCTCCTTGTATATAAGATATGACTTTAAAAGAATTGTGCATTTATGTTTTCATAAATCATCTTCCATAAATTGCCTTCCTGGTCTAGGATGTGCTTCTGTGAAGAGGCAGGAAAAAACCCTCTACCTTTTTAAAGGCAGCAGACATGATGTATGACACTGCCAGTGTTTGCCAAACAGCTAAGATGTAGTCGGGACCCAGGGTCACCCATGACACTGACAGTGTTAATGTAAGTCTAGCGCTGACTTGATGGTGAAGGAAAATGTGGGGCTGTCTGCGGCAGTCATGGACTGGATCTGTAAATGTACCCAGAGGCAGCGCCCCTGGAAAAATGGATGGGTGTCGCAGTGGACCTGTGAAGGGAAAATCTGGCCCCAGACCTGCCCAGTGTTAACCACTAGAGAAATTTTCGTTTTGTATCCTTTTGGTAATGCCTGTGAATTTTAATGGATTGAAGCATTAGACCAAAATACTCAGGGGATTTTTCTTTAAATATCCCTCAGCTATTTTAGTTATGTCAATAGAAAGGGAAGGCTGTCATTTTTGTTTGAAAACTAAATAAGTCCATCTTATAAACTGTCACCAAAGTCCTCCCTTTTAATTGCACCTGCGTCTTGAATTTCAGAAAACATTAATTCACAATAGGGGGACAGAATGTGCTCTGTTCTTGAAACATTTCTTGTACCATTTTGTCATGTTTGTATTATATTTTAAGATGTTTGAAAAATCTAAATGTATGAGTAGCTTAACTAAAGTAGAACTAAAATATTCATAAACATTCATACACTGTGGCATAAAATGTAAAGTTTGTAATGTTTTGAGATTTCTGTGCATTTTAATATCCTTTTATAATTATGTGCATTTTAATAAAATTATTTAAAAAATAATACTGTGGTTACTCTATTTAATGGTCTTAAATTTTTTAAGAAAGAGCAAATATATACCTGCTATTTACCAGTTATGTATAAATCAGGTAACAAATGTTCACTTTCATATAGATTATATCTAAAATTATGTTTTTTCACAGCCTACACTTACTTTGAAACGTGGTTTTTCTGGGACAGATTGAGGGTGGGGATTCAGCCAGAGCTGCTGTGTACAGTTGTGATTGAGCCCTACACAGGGCGTCAAGCCTGGAGACCAGGTGGAAGATGAAAACTAGTTCCCCTCTGCTCACCAGGCCAGGTGCTCCAGTGTCCAGCTGCATCAGCTAGGAGGAGGAAGTGTTAAATTGCATAAAGATGGCTTCTACTAGCTATAAACCATGATTGCAGAGGCAACGTCACCCAGAAAGGGCAAGTCTCTAGGAGTCACAGGAAGGCTGTCTGGACCTGCCATGGCCCTGGGTGCAGAAAGGAGAAATTATGGAGATTATAGAATAGAAAAGAAAATCTCATTACAAAAAATTCAACTTTTTTTTATCCTGGACAACCTAAAATTCAAATTTTAACTTATTCTATCCTTTGATTTTTTTGAACCAGCTTAAATCTCATTAGGCTTCCAATCACACTATAACTCGGATATAGTCCATACCTGGACCAATAGGAAGAAGCCTTTTCTGATCCTTAAATAATGCTCTTGGGACCGGTACGAATAATGTTATTCTTCCCTTACGCATTTTAAGTACAGCAAAGGAACAACTAGAAGTTCACTTCCAAGTACCCCCTTCTATTTGGGGGCAGTGATGAGATCTTAAATACAGATGTTCTCTCCCCTTTGTCCATGGTTTTATTTTCCATGGTTTGTTACCTGTGGTCCAAAAGTATTAAATGGAAAATTCCAGAAAGAATTCATAAGATTCAAGTTGAATTCTGAGTAGCGTGATGAAATCTCATCCCGCCCGGGACATGAGACACCCCTTTATCCAATGTCTCTACACTGTCCATGCCACCCGCCCATTACTCACTTAGTAGCCATCTAGGTTATCAGATTTGTCACAGTATCACAGTGCTGTGTTCAAGTAACCTTTGTTTTACTTAACAATCGCCCCAAAACACAGAGGAGTGATGGCGAAATTCGGATATGCCAAAGAAAAGCCTTAAAAGTGCTTCCTGTAAGTGAAAAGGTGAAAGTTCTCAAGGAAAAAAAAAATTTGTATGCTGAGGTTGCTAATACCTATGGTAAGAACTAATCATCTAGCCATGAAATTGTGAAGGAAAAAGAAATTGTGCTAGTTTGCTGAGAGAGACTACATTCACATAACTAGTTACAGTATAATTGTTCTATTTTATTATTGTTAATCTCTTACTGTGCCTAATTTATAAGTTAAACTTTATCATGGATGTATAGGAAAAAAATATGTATGTATAGGAAAAAAAACATTGTATAAGTAGGATTCGTACCCTCTGAGGTTTCGGGCATCCACTGTGAGTCTTGGAACTTATCCCCCGTGGAAAAGGGGAGACAACTGTAGTTGGTAGTTATCTGAGCCCCACCTGGCACATGCCAGATGTTTACTTACACATCTCACTGTCAGTATGATGTTTTTGTAGAGAAGTTTTAAGTAGATTTTTTTTAAAGGACTATAAAAGAAGCATATGATTATAAAAGAAATGCAACCAAGCTGTACAAAAAGGCTTTACAGGAAACCTAAGTCCTACTGTCACCCCAGCCCAGCCCATTTCACCCCCCAGAGGTCCGAGGAAGTACAAATTGGGAGCCATCTCTTTGTCCCAAAGAGACCCCAGAGATTCGCTTTAGTTTTTCAAAATCATATTTAGTGTATTAAAGTTGCAGATCAGCTACTCCTATCCTTAAGCTCTTAAGTTCAGCCCAAATCCTCTTCTTTTCATAAACTTAGCAAATGTTATCACCTTTTAAGGAAACTTTGTTTCCACTTGCAAACTTAATGAAAAGCTTTAAAATATCTGAAATAGCAATTATAAATTTAGTCTATTCCATTTCCTTTTTAAGTACTCCAGTTTTTCCAACTACGGCCAAGAGGCTGCAAGTAGAGGGACTGCTAACTCTCCTGCTCTGCTTAGAGAATACCTTTCACAAAGCCATTTAGCTCATGGTCTCCCTTGTCACCCTTTGTGGCTGGGAGACTGATTAAGCAAGTGGGCAATGATCAGACTATACATAAAAATAGAACTCTGACCCACAACCTGCAGCAACCAACCCAGGAAACCAACCCTTTATGTACAATAGACTGTTTTATCTGTGGTGACAGTCCTGAAAGCGAAAAAATAACCTCTGTGACAATCAGCCCCAAAGGCCAAAACTTGATTAATTCTGACGGCTTTCCTGATTTTTGTCCCTACTTCCAACTTAAGACCAAACAGAGAAAGCCAGCTATGCATCCCTAACCAATTTCATAAGACATTTCACTTCTAGCTAGCCCACCCACAGCTTCCCCATGTCAACACCCTCCAATCGGCACACCTGAAACCTTACTTTTTCTTCACTGTAAGTTTTCTCACTTCTACTGCCTCTGAGTCTCTGCCAAAATGCAATTGATGATAGCTGACTTCCTTGCTATAGGGAGCTTGGAATAAATAGCGTTTGTGTGTTCTCATTTGGTTGGTCTTCATTTATTTCACATTACTATCTGATACAAGGTGGAGGAGGTTTGCTGGGTAGGTAGGACAAACATTGGGAAGTGTTACTTTGGCTGACTCCTGCCCCTGAGTCACACTAGAATCGAAGGGGAGAGGGTTGGAAACCTATGGCTGATGAATCTTCTGGAAGTGTAGGTTGGACTGCCAGAAGTGGTGAATTTAGCACAGAATTTGCCTTTGATAGGCAATGGAGAACCTATGAAAGACCAAAAGGGAAAACTGGAAGCAAAAATCTCGTCTTTATCCCTGGTAAAGACTCATTTCCTTTCTGTCTACACTCTCACTCCTCTGAGATGCTCAGAAGGTACCTGGGTACCTTCAGATTCAAGAAGGAGATTGATACTAGTTCTCACAATAGGGAGGCCACTTTGCAACCTTACTGAGGTGAGGGAAAGAAGAGAGTTTATCCCACCTCAGAGCCTTCATGTTACATGGGGCATTCAAGCATAATTTGGAGGGAAAACAATCATGGGATAACCAGCTGTGGCCACAACTATTTCATTTTTGGGGGGGAGATGTGTTTCTTTGGTTACGAAACAGATTTTGTAAATGTTCTTAAAGGACCAGCATTTCCGTTTCCTACCAGAAAACAACATAGGTAGCCCTTAAAAACCCCTTGCCTCGTTTCCTAAAACTGTTTAACACATAGGATCTTTTGCAATGCTGGAGTGATTTTATTTTATTTTTGTCATTTAACCTATTGGAAGGGATCCCCAAGATCCCTGGCCCTACCTTTCTTTTCTCATTCACTCGTCTGGGTGCCTTGCCATGATCACACCCAGTTCCTGCCAATGAGAACCACTCCACAGGAGAACTCTAAAGTAAGTAGATTGTGATCCCTAATATTGTTCAGCATGAATAAACACAATTATGATTACAAAATACCCTACCTTTACTTTCTCTTCAGTGTTGCTTGTGGTGATGCATAGTGATAGGTCTCTATTAATGATGGGAAAACCATGGAGTGGCCTGCTCTGGGTGTAGAATGATCTGTAAACGCTGATGGCACCAAAATTCAAGGGCTGGCCTCACCAGTGGGCCTTTCCTCCTCTACTTTATTTTTAAACAGACCAAATTTTACCTTCAAGTATATTAGGTCCTTTGGAACAATCAGTATCCACTATCCCAGAGCTCTAGCTTCAACATCAAAATTGTAGAGCAACTCTTTCTTAAAGACTGGCTAGAGAAGGAAGATAGGAAGCAATCTAAAGAGACCAGAATAATAAAGACAATCCGGAAAAAGAGTGAATCTATCAGAAGATCCAGAGTAGTGGGAAATTCCAGGTCCCTCGTTTTTGCTCTGAGAAAGCCCCTGAGTATAACTACCAAAACATACTCCATTTAGGTTGAACCTCAAAATAATTACAAGCAAACATGTAAGGAGCAGCTCCCAGGAAGTTGTCTCAATTTCCCTTTTTATTGATGACGATGGATCAGATACAACCCCAGGAGCCTCACTGGGGCCCAGAGAAAATTATGATGTTAATACTTGCCTTTCACTAATAACGAGGTGAGGTAATATGTTTTGGGGACTTCTTTAACTTCCTTTGCAAGGGTAAATCACGTCATTACCTTCCTTGTTTTAATCTAGGAGATTGCACTGAAAACCTAGAATAAAATTTTTCCCAGATAATGTTCTTCTATGTCACCTTTTAAAGTTCTATCACCTGTTAAATGTGAATGGTATAATCCCTAACACCCGATGACAGCATTCCACAGGAGAAAGGAACATATCTTGGCACATCTCTTTGGGGCTCTCTTCCTGGGTTTTCCTGAGTTCATCCACCCTGATAATACAACAATATCATCATTTTCTAAATCTTGTCTTAACATCTCCATTCATTCACGGCCACCTCATTACTTAAAATTAGTTCCCCTGCTTTCTGCCAGCTGTTGCTCTTAAAGGTAAGAAAGACAGAACACCAGCATTCTGCTCACAAAACACTCCTCAACTCTGCAGCCCATGGAAATAATCTGGATGATGCGTCTGTTATAAACATCTCGTTTCTTCTGCCCTCCATTTTCTTAGGAACTCTCAGGTCATGCTATACCATTCAAACTAAACCAAATCTCTGTATTCTGTGAATCGGGGCCCGGAACAAATGTAATTCTCGTCCCTCCTGACCAGCCTACATACTGTAAATGATAAGAGAAAGGAACAGAAACTTTGCCTGGGGTACAGAGCGAGGATTTTAATCTATTTATCTAAGTATCTCAAGAATATAGTTGGCCTCACCAAAAATATATCTTGTTTTAATTAGAGTCCACAAGTACATTTAGAATATAACAGAAAGTCACTGGAAAAAAAAATGTGGGCAATGTATAGGTAAAAGACAGTGTTGATGGTTAGTTTACTGGGGTTCCAGGCAGTCTGGGATATGGGAAAGCAAATAAGATTCAGAAATAGGAGACCTTGGTTCAAGTCCTGAACCTGCCAGTGATTGGCCTCATATCCTTTAGCAAGCTGAGACAGAATAAAAATAGACAATGTCCAGACCATATATGTGAATAAAACTCTGACCCACAACCTGTGCCATCCTGCCCAGAAAACCAGCCCTTTACAATAATTAGACCAGGAAACCGACCTGCTGTCAGTCAGACTTGTAAGAAGTCAGATTACTACCTCTAGTGACAGTCTAGGAAGCCAAATGATAATCAGCTCCAAATGGCCAGGACTTGATTAATAATTGACTTATTTTCCCTAATTGTTTTCCCTGATTCCAACTTAGGACCACCCAGAGAAAACCAAATATGCACCCCTAATCAGTCACATAGGACACCCCACTTCTCCTTAGCCTGCCTCCAGCTTCTCCATGCCAACAGCCTCCAACCACGGCACACCTGAAACCTTCCCTTTTTTCACTATAAAGCTTTCTCGCTTCTTCCTTCCTTTAAGTCTCTGCCAAAAAGCATGTGATGGTAGCTGACTCCTTTGCTACACTAAGCTCAGAATAGTCTCTGCTTGTTCTCCCTTGGTTGATCTTTGCTTATTTCCACAAAGTTATTTAACCTTGCTAGGCTCCAGCTTCCTAATCCATAAAATAGAACTAAATAGTTCCCACCATGCTACATCATTTTTAAGTCCCTAACGTCTGTGCCAGGAAGTAGAAGAAACCACGGGATGAACATGAGCCATCCTCTTAGAAGTGAGTATTTCAATGATTAGGAAGGAAATGACCAACATAAAACACATGCATATATATATAAATAAAATGGAACTGAATGTAAAATGTGAATATAAAAGAACAATACTTAGGGTGGAAAAGTCTAAGAAATATTGACATATGTAGGAAACGCCTTGTCAGCCATGAGATTCTAGAACAGTGGTTCTCAAATTGTGGTCTAAGTTTCCCCCGAAAGGCCTGAGACCTTTTCAGGAGGTCCACAAAAGCAAAACTACTTTCTTACTAATAGGAAGACATGATCTGCCTTTTTCATTCTTTCCCTCTCAAATGTGCAGTAGAGTTTCCAGAGGCTACATAATATTGGATATGGCCACAGATTAAACAAAGAAACAAGTTATCAGCATCCAGCTGTTTTCTATTAAGCCAGACATTAGAAACAAAACAATGCACTCTTCTAACATTTTAAAAATGTTAAAACATTAACATTTTCATTAAAACATTTTGTGTTTCACATGCAATGGATTTTAAATTAAGTAAATTTTTAAACATCTCAGTTTTAGTTTCTATTATACTAAATATTGTAAATATGATTCATATAAACAAAAGTGTTTTGGGGGATTCTTAGTACTTTAAGAGTATAAAGGGGTTTGGTGACCAAAAACCATGAGAACCACTATTTGTAATAAAAATTTGAGCCAGAGCCAACCAAGGCATTCACATTTGATTTGGACGATGAAACTCAAGTGGCAGGAAAAAACAATGTACCCTTTCCACTCTGAATGCACATGAAATCCACCTTCTGCTAAATGTCAATGACCTCTATTGAAACTCAGGCTCCAACCCAAGGGTTGCATTGGCACTTATTCTCAGATGAGCCCCTCATCTCTGCCTGATGCCTGCTGAGCTCTGGGTGTTCTACATTTCCCAGCTATTTGTCCTGGGCTGCATAGGTTGATGAGCCCTGCTGCAGTTTCTTTTGTGAATCCTGCCACATTCAACACATATTTGTATATATATTTTGGATTCCGGGCTCTGTTTCATTTGGAAATCTTGGGGTGCCAAAGGAGGAAATGTGACCGGCAATATTAGTGGACTAGCATGCAAAAAGTGGTCAGAACTACTGTTCTGGTACCATTTAGAAGCCCAGTGCAAAAACGTGGTTGTACATTGATCCTGTAAGATATAATAGGTGGGAAACAATCCCATTAAAGATATTTCCTTCAAACGAGAAGGGCAGTGTATGTATTCACTATTGTATCCATAGCAGACTCATAACAGAGTAGCTGTTCAATAATATAGTTGGCCTCACCAACTATATTCATTCATTCAAAGAATGAATTATTGAATAAATGAATGCCTCTAAGGGAGTTAGGAAGCATACCCAAGAAAGTAGAATAGGTTACAATGGAAATGACAGTTGATTGCTGTCATTTCCAAATCAAGATGAGTAAAGCTAGAAGTGTGTTTTAGTATAATGGCTGATTAGTCAAAAGTCCTGGTTGTGAGCTGTGAGGAAGTGTGCCCTGTGTACCTTTACTATAGACGCTGCTATAGTCCAGTCATCATTGACAGCTCTCTGCTGGCTGCCAACCACCAGCCCACCATATGCAGCTATAATAGCCTTCTGAGGTGGGATGACACCAATGATTTTGTTACACGACATATAGAGGCCAATGAAAAGATGAACAGAGTGGATCTGGGGCTCTGAAGTGCTCAATCCCCGTATCTGAATGGCGCACTGAACTAACTTCTGAACTTATCTGCTGTGTGGGTCTCAATTGAAGACCGTCCCAAATAGGAGGCAGATTAAGTAAGGCTATCATGATATTGATGTCCTGTTCCTCCTCATCCATAAGAAAATGGTAAAAGAGTTTATCTGGGCACATGAGCATTTGAATTTAGGCTTTTAAACAAACACTCAAAGATAAATGCTGGCTCTCATTTTCACTCGGCCTACCTGGAAACAATAAGCACCAGGGTATGTAATATATAATTTGACTGCCATATTTGACATAGGTTTGTCTATGAAATTGACTTTTAAAAGAACTTTTGACTTTGTTGACTCACTCTGTATTTTATATTCAACATATTTTATTCTTTGCTATTTTCTTAGGTTTATTCTATATTCTTCTCTACCTAATTTATTAAGCTAGGTTCATTCAACAATTCGGTCAACAAATATTTGTGTGGCTATTGTGTAACAGGCATTGTTTTACATACTGAAGATAGAATAGTATTGCTTGGCTCATTAATTTTCTAATATTGGCTTGTAAGACCATAAATTTCCCTCTAAATCCCATTTTAGCTATAATCTAAAAGGTTTTATATGTAGAGTTTTTGCTGTTATAGTTGTTATTAAATTCTAAGTATTTTATCTGTTTTGATTTGCTTTTTAATCTGACATGCCTGTATGCCATTTTCATTTTTCAAGGTAGTTTGAGTTTAACTTTTTTACTAATAGATATATTGTTGTGAGATTTGAAATTTAAAACAGCTTCGTTATATAATCAAGTCTGACCTTAATTGCATTATGGCAAGAAAAGTTTCTGTACATTGTAATACTTATTTTTTGACACTTGTTGAAACCTGATTTTTGAACTGGTATATAACCTGTTTTTGTAAATATTCCATGAGTGTTTAAGAATTTATTTCTCAAATGATGTCAGCAAGATGGAAGAACAGGAAGCTCCAAGCCCTTGTTCTCCTCCTGGAAACGTCAAGTAAACAACAGACTGAATGCTCTGGAAACTGGTCAAGGGCCTGCAGCAACCAACTGAACACCTAAATCAAGAAAGCCACACTCAAAATGGCAGGAAATTTTGAGGGGTTTTGCTCAAACTTGCCCTTCCCCTTCTCCAACATGATATGACATGATGTGGAAGAGGTACCCAATTCCAGTTTTCCTCCCACTGGGTGAAAGGAAAAGGAAAAATATTTGCAACATTCTGGCCGGTCAACTGCCCAAGAGACTAGTTGCAGTCTCACTCGACCCAGAGCTCAGATGAGAATGGCAGCATGGTTTTGGATATTAGGTTGAAAGCCATGGGTGGTAGTGTTGGGCACCTGGGCATGTGAACAAGGGGGGCTGCAGACCACGAATATTTGGAGACAAAAGAATACAGTAGAGCATCTAGGGCCCTAAGCAGCAGCAGGGATGAGACTCAGAGAAATTAAGACATTTAAAAGCAGCTGCGTATATAAGAATAATGAGAATAAAGCACACATACAGGCCCCCAAAAGACACACACCCAGAAAAGGCATAAGATTGCCTTAACCCTTCTCACTGGCCTGATTGGGGGATATCATCCCCCTTCTGGAGCTAGTCAGCAAAGACTGGAAGAAGTGTCTTTTTTTTTTAATGCCCAATTTTCAATAGAAGATCACAGGGCATACAAAGAAACAGGGAGGTGACCTCACCAAGATGGTAACATAGGAGAACTCAGCCTCCATCCCCTCAAGTCAACAAAGACCAGCAACTACACAGCTACCTGTGGACAAAACCAGCTCTGGTAGATCTCTGAAGTCCACTTCAGAAACTTTAACACCACAATAGAATAAATTTAAGAATAACTGCACAAAAAGAGAAAAAAATATAGCTTCATTTTGCCTGCATCATCTCATCCCCCAAGCCAGTATTGCTTAGTGCCAAGAGGGAATTTCACAGCTAGAAAGAGTTCCCCTCACTGGGAAAGAGAGAGTAGGGTAAGTGGGCAGCTTTCACAGCCTTTTGAGGCACCACAGGAAGGACTTACTTTGGTTTCACCCCACACAGATTGGCAAAGCTAGGATGTACAGAGACAGCTAGGAACAAGGAAGAGAAGCAGAGGCTATCAGTAGAAGCCACACAACAGCAGCAATCACAATTCACAGTGACTTGCTCTACAAATAAACCGAACAGCTTTCACCACTGAAGAAGGAACCTACAGCCAGCATAGCTTCTGTGGCACTCCTGCAAATCTTCCCAGCTTTCACTCCACAGGTATTTGTATTCACTGATACCAGCCAGCTGAGTCCTTCCCTGCTCCATAACACGAACCCCCACCAGCCAGAGCTCAGAAAGAGCACTGGAAGCCAACCCAGTACTCTGTGGCTGCTATAGTGCCAGAATTCAGCCTAGATCCCCAAAACTTACCCCTATCACCATGCACATACTCCAGGTGTGCACCTGCACACTACCAGCTTGATACATATCCCTGGCCTCTACTGCAGTGCATAAGTCCAAGGGGAGATTGTACTGCCATGTGAAAGCACACAGATAGTCAGGGTAATACAGGTGCCAATAAGCCTGTAGTTGGCCCTGGCCCTTGATACCTGCTCTGGCTGCCACTATGTGTGTGTCTGTAACCTGCCCCTGACACCACACAGACACCTACAGCTGGTCCGTGCATCTAAGTGTGTGCACACCACTGACTTCAGCCACCACTGCTTCCTGCTTTGGTTGCTAGCCACTGTACATGAAAGCACCACTGAGGACTCCATCAGCCCTTGCACCCACTGCTGACCACCCAGTGCTTACCAAAGATGACAAATATTGATGCTATGGAACCCTGCAGCTGTAGACTCCAGGAGTTTGAGCCAAATAGACATCAAGACTCCCTGGACCCAGTGTCACCAAACATTCCAGCATTTGGCACCCTGCCCCACTAGACTTGGGATCATAGTACATTACAGTGTGTCCCAACCTGCAGGTGAAAATATTCCCTTACCTAAGTCAGTCCATAAAGTCTAGAAGAAGTGACTACATTTTCAATATACAGATAGATACCTATGCAAGGCTACAGAGATCACAAAGAATCAGGGGGAAAATACATCACTAAAAGAATACAGTAAATCTCTAGTAACTGGCCCCAAATAAGTGGAGATCCAGGAAATGCCCAACAATGAATTCGAAATCATTCTTCTAAAGATGCTCAGAAAGACACAAGAGAACACAAACAATTTTAATGATATCAGGAAAATAATACAAGAACAAAATGAGAAGAGATAGTAAACATCTTTTTTTTTTTTTAAAAAAAAAAAAAGGACCAATGAGAAATTTTGGCGCTAAAGAATACAATGACTTAACTGAAGAATTCAATCCAGATCTTCAACGACGGACTTGGGCAAGCAGCAAAAAGGATAAATGAACTTTAATACAGATTAATTAAAATTATCCTAGTAAGAAGAGCAAAAA
The DNA here is from genome assembly GCF_902729225.1 of Pteropus medius. Lineage (NCBI taxonomy): Eukaryota > Metazoa > Chordata > Mammalia > Chiroptera > Pteropodidae > Pteropus > Pteropus medius. Next base: position 3,706,244 of record NW_024349519.1, on the reverse strand, counting down.
GAAAAAATAATGAAAAAGGTTAAGAAAGCCTATGTAATCTTTTGGATACCACCTAAAGAACTGGTCAGAGAATTATTAGAGTTCCAGAAGAAGAGAGGAATAAAAAGATAGAACCTATTAAAAGCAATAATGGCTGAGAACTTCCCAAAGCTGGAGAGAGATTTAGATTTCCAAATACATAAAGCTCATAGGTGACCAAACAAAATCAACTTAAAGAAATCCTCTTCAAGACACACTGTAACAGAACTGTCAAAAGTCAGAGAAAAAGAATATTAAAAGCAACAAGAGAAAAAGACCTTGTAACTTTCAAGGGAACCTCAATAAGGGTATCAGAAGATTTCTCAACAGAAACTTTACAGACCAAAGGATGATAAATTCAAAATACTGAAGAAAAAAAAAATGGCAATCAAGAATACTTTACCCAGCAAAGTTGTCCTTCAGAAATGAAGGAAAAATAAAGACTTTCAGAGACAAGCAAAAGCAGAGGGAATTTATCACCACCATTAGACCTGCCTTACAAGAAATTCTGAAAGGAATTCAAGATGAAATGAAATTATACTGAATAGTAACACAAAAACATATGAAAATATACAATGCACTGGTAAAGGTAAGTATAGAGTCAGATTCTGAATACCTTAATATTGTAATATGGTGGAGTATTAATTAATCACTTAACTCTAGTATAAAGGTTATAAGATAAGATCATTAAAAGTAACTATAGCTACAATAATTAATAGATATACAATATAAAAAGGTAAATTGTGACATAAAAAACATAAAAGAAGGGAAAGTAAAAGGGTTTTATGTGTGATTGAAGTTGTTGTTAATGTAAAATAAACTTATATCACACAATGTTTTATGTAAGACATATAGTAACCACAAAGCAGAAACCTACAGTAGATTCACAAAATATTTTTTAAAAGAAAATCAAAGCATATCACCACAGAAAATTATCAATTCAAAAAGGAAGGCAGTAAGAAAGGAAGAAACACATAAGCTAAAAAATAACCAAAGAACAATAAGATGGAATTAACAAGTCTTTACCTATCAATAATTAAATACAAATGCAATTAATTATTCAAAAGACTTAGAGTGATTGGCTGGATAAAAAAATCAAGACCCAGGTATATGTTACAAGAGATGCACTTCAGTTTTAAAGACACACACAGGCTCAAAGTGAAGGGATAGAAAAAGATATACCATACAAGTGGAAACCAAAAGAGAGGATGGGTAAATAAAATTATATCAGACAAAACAGACTATAAGACAAAAACAGTAATAAGAGACAAAGAAGGTCATTATAAAATGATAATGGGGTCAACTCACTGAAAAGTTGTAACAATTATAAATATATATACACACAATCCCAGAACACCTAAATATATTAAGCACATATTAACAGATCTGAAGAAAGAGATAAACAATACAAAAATGGTAGACTTCAATAGTACATTTTCAATAATGAACAGATCATCCAGACAGAAAATCAAGAAAGAAACATTGGACTTGAACCATATTTTAGATCATATGGAACTAACAAATACAGAACATTCCATCCAATAGCAGCAGAATACACGTTTTTCTCAGGTGCACATAAAACATTATCTAGAACATATCATATGATAGGTCACAAAACAATTCTTATCAAACTCAAGATTGAAGTCATACCGAGTATCTTTTCTACCACAATGAAATGAAGCTAGCAATCAAAAATAAGAGAAAATCTGGAAAAATCACCAATAAGTGGACGTTAAACAACACACTCCTAAACAATCAATAGGTCAAAGAATAAAAAAAAATCCAAGTGTATCTTGAAACAAACAAATATGGAAGCACAACACACTCAAACCTATTGCATGGTGCAAAGCAATTCTAAGAGGGAGGTTTATAGTGATAAACGCCTATGCTAGAAAAAAAATCTCAAACAACCTAACTTCACACCTTAAGAAACTAGAAAAACGAAAACTATAGACTAATATCTCTCTTGAACACAGATGCAAAAATCCTGAATAAGATACTAGCGAATTGACTACAGCAACATGTTAAAAAAATTATACACCATGATCAAGTGGGCTTCATCTAAGGGACACAGGGTTGGTTTAACATATGCAAATCAATTAATGTGATACACCATGTAAACAAAATAAAGAACAAAAGTCATATGATCATATCAATAGATGCATAAAAAGCCTTCAACAAGATACAGCATCCAGTTAGGATTAAAACACTTAATAAAATGGGTATAGAAGGAAAGTACCTCAATATAATAAAGGTCATATATGACAAGCCCTCAGCTAACAGTATATTTAATGGTGAAAAAGGAAAAACCTTCCCTCTAAAATCAGGAACAAGACAAGGCTGTCCACTAACACCACAATCATTCATTATAATTTTGGAAGTCCTAGTGAAAGCCATCAGGCAAGAGAATGAAATAAAATGCATCCAAATAGAGAATGAAGAAATAAAATTGTCACTTTTTGCAGATGACATGATTCTCTATATAGAAAACCCTAGACTTCACTAAAGCATTAATAAATACAGTACAGTTTCAGGGTACAAAATCAATGTTCAAAAATCCGTAGTGTTTCTAAATGCTAATAATAAACTTTCTGAAAAAACAATTCCTTTTGCAATTGCAACAAAAAGAATAAAATACCTAGGAATAAGCCTAATGAAACATGTGAAGGACTTATACACTGAAAACTATAAGACGCTATTAAAAGAAATTGGAGAAGACACAAAGAAATGGAAAGATATTTCATGTTCTTGGATTGGAAGAATCAACATAGTTAAAATGATCTTATTATCTAAAGCATGATACAGATTTAATGCATTCCCGTCAAAACCCCATTGGCATTTTTTAATAGAACAAAAAAATCACCAGATTTGTATGAAAGCACAAGAAACCCAAAATAGCCAAAGTAATCCTGAGAAAAAAGAACAAACCCGAAGGTATCACTCTACCTGACATCAATTATACTACAAAGTGACAGTAATCAAAACGGCAAGGTATTGGCAGCAAAACAGACACATGGACCAGTGGAACAGAATCAAGAGTCCAGAAGTAAACCCCCACTTATATGGGCAAATAATTTTTGACAAAGGAGACAAAAATATACAACGGAGAAAGGAAAGCCTTTCAATATGTGGTACTGAGAAAATTAGAAAGTCGCATGCAAAAGAATGAAACTAGACTGCTGTTTATCACCATACACCAAAATTAACTCAAAATGGATCAAGGACCTGAATATAAGACCTGAAACAATAAAATGCATAGAAGAAAACATAGGTACTAAACTCATAAACCTTGGACTTAGAGAGGATTTTATGAATTTGACCTCAAAGGCAAGGGAAGTAAAAGCAAAAATAAATGAATGGAACTATATCAAACTAAAAAGCTTCTCTGCACAGCAAAAGAAATTGTCAACAAGTTGAAGAGACAATCATCTAAATGGGAGAATATATTTGCAAACAATGCCTCTGATAAAGGCCTAATATCCAAAAGATACAAAGAACTCATACAACTCAACAACAACAAAAATCCAATTAAAAAATGGGCAGAGGACTTGAACAGACATTTTCTCCCAAGAAGACATACAAATGGCCAACAGACATATGAAAAAATACTCAACTTCACTAGCTATCAAGGTAATGCAAATTAAAACCACAATGAGATATCATCTCACACCTGTTAGAATGGCTATCATCAACAAGACAAGTGATAACAAATGCTTAGGAACCCTCATACATTGCTGGTAGGACTACAAATTGGTACAAACACTGTGGAAAACAGTATGGAGTTTCCTCAAAAAAATAAGAATTGAATTACCATATGATCCAGCAATCCTCCTTCTGGGTATTTACCCCAGAAATCTGAAAACATTTATCTGCAAAGATATATGCACCTCAATGTTCATAGCAGCATTATTCACAGTGGCCAGGACAGGGAAGCAACCCAAGTGTCCTACAATAGATAATTGGATAAAGACATGGTACATATATACAGTGGAATATTACTCAGCAATAAGTAAAGATGAAATATTGCCATTCGAGACAACATGGATGGATCTTGAGATAACAATGCTAAGTGAAATAAGCCAAATAGAAAAAGTTAAAAACCACATGATATCACTCATATGTGGTATATAAAACTGAAAGCAACAAACATACATGACAAACAAACAGACTCATGGACACAGACAGTGGATTAGTGGTTACCAGAGGGAAGTGGGGAGGGGAGAGGTAAAAGGGGTTAAATATTTGGTGACGGAAGGAAATCTAACTTTCAGTGGTGAACACACAATGCAATATATATATATATGACTTTCAGTTGACTAATACACTTGAAACATGTAATTTTGTTCATCAATGTCACTCCAATGATTTTTAATTAAAATAAATAAATAACCAAATAAATTCCACTGAAAAAACTAGAAAAAGAAAACCAAAGCAACCTCAAAGTTAGCAGAAGAAAGAAATAAAGATCAGAGCAGAAATAAAACAGAGCCCAGAAAAATAAAAAAGATGAGTGAAACTAGGAGCTGTTTTTTTGAAAAGATAAACCAAATTGACAAACTTTTAGCAAGATTAAGAATAAAAAAGAAAATACTAAAATATACAAAATTATAAAAAGTATATGCTACGACTGATGCCACAGAAATACAAAAGATCAAAAGAAGCTACTATGAACAATTACACTCAGATAATCTAAAAGAAATGAATATATTCTTAGAAACATATGACCTGAAAGAAATGAAACACATGACCAGACAAACCTGAATCATGAAGAAATAGAAAATCTCAACAGTCCAATAATGAATAAAAAGTCTGAGTCGATAATTAAAAACCTACAACAACAAAAAAAAGCCCACACCAGATGGCTTTACTGGTGAATTATACTAAATATTTAAAGAAGGATTAATACCGATCCAATTGAAGATGAGGAAACACTCCTTAATTTTATGAAGCCAACATTACCCTGATACCAAAACCAGATAAGGGTACTATAAGAAAGCTACACACCAAATTCTCTGATGACTATAGATGCAAAAATTCTCAACAAAATAACAAACTGAATTCAACAGCACAATAAAAAGATCATACATTACAATCACACAGGATTTACCCCTAAAATGCAAGATGGCTCAACATCTGCAAATCAATCAATGTAATACACCAAGTTAATATAACGAAAGATATACATCATGATTATCTCAATAGATGCATAAAAAGAATTTGACAACATCCTTTCATGATAAAACTGTCAGCATATTGGATTGCAAGGAAAATATCTCAACACGATAAAGGCCATATATGACAAGCCCACAACTAACATCATACTCCATGGTGAGAGGTTGAAAGCTTTTTCTCTAAGATCAGGAAGAAGACAAAAGTGCCAACTCTCATCTCTCCTCCTCACAAAGTAATGGAAGTCATAGCCAGAGGATTCAGGAAAATAGCTAGGTAGGTAGTAGGTAAGAAATAAAATTGTCTTTATTTGCAGATGATATGATATCCCATGTAGAAAATCCTGAAGACTCCACCAAAAAACTTTTAGATTTAATCAAGAAATTCAGTAAAGTTACAGGATACAAAATCAACATACAAAAATCAGTAGCATATCTATATATTAAAAACAAGTTATCTGAAAAAAAAAAAGAGAGAAAACATTCCCCTTCACAACAGAACCAAAAACAATAAAATACTTAGAAATAAATTTAAGCTGAACAATCTGTAAACTGAAAATTACAAGACTGTGATGACAGAAATTGAAGATGACAAGAATGGAAACGTATCCCGTGTGCATGGTCAGAAAAATACTGTTAAAATGTCCATACTACCCAAAGTCATCTACTGATTCAATGTACACCATATCAAAATTTCAATGGTGTTTTTCACAAAATAAAAAAAAAAATTCTCAATTTTGTATGGAATCACAAAAGACCTTGAATAGTCAAAGCAATCTAGAGAAAAAAGAAAAAAGTTGGAAATGTCACACTACCTGATTTCAAACTAGATTACAAAGCTACCATAATAAAAACAGTATGGTTCTGGAATAAAAATAGACACGTAGACCGATGTTAACAGAATCAAGAGCCCAAAAATAAAACCTTTGCATATACAGTCAACTAATATCTGACAAAGGAGCCAAAATACCCAATGGAGAAAAATTAGTCTCTTAATGAACGGTGCTGGAAAAACTAGATAACCATGTGCATAAGAATGAAATTAGACCATCTTCTACCACTCACAAAAATGAACTCCAACTGAATTAAAAACTTAAATATAAGAACTGAAACCAGAAAACCTATAAGAGAAAACATAGGAAAAACACTCCTTAATATTGATTTTAACAATGATTTTTCTGCATATGAAACCAAAAGTAAAAGCAAAAAGCAAAAAATAAGTGGGACTAAAAAGAAATCAAACAAAGATTTCTTTTTAAAGCAAAAGAAACCACCAACAAAATGAAAAGGCAACCTGTGGTATGAGAGGAAATATTTGCAAATAATATACTTGATAAGGGAGTTAATATCCAAATATATAAAGAACCGATAAAATTCAGTAGGAAAAAAAAATCTGATTTAAAAATAGGCAGAGAATCTGAATAGACGTTTTTCAAAAGCAGACATATAAATGTCCAATGGTTACATGAAAAGGTGCTCGATATCACTAGTCATCATGGAAATGAAAATCAAAACCAAATGAGATATCACCTCACACCTGTTAGAATGGTTATCATAAAAAAGACAAGAAATAGCAAGTGTTGGCTTGAGAAAAGGGAACCCTTTTATATTCTTGATGGGGATGTAAACTGGTGTAGCCACTATGGAAAAAACTATGGACGGTCCTCAAAAAAAAAATTAACAATAGAATTACTATATGATTCAGCAAACCAAACTTCTAGGTATAGATCCAAAATAAATTAAAACAGTACCTCAAAGAGATATCTACACTCCCATGTTTGTTGCAGCATTACTCACAATAGTCCTGAAATGGAAACAGTGTGTCTGCCTATAGATGAATGGATAAAGAAAATGTGGTATATAGATACAATGGAATAGTATTCAGCCATGAGAGAAAAGGAAATCATGTCATTGGTGACAACTTGGATGGATCTTGAGGGCATTATGCAAAGTAAACTAAGTCAAAGCCAAATACTGTATGATATCACTTATCCATGGAATATAAAGAAAGCCAAACTCACAGAAACAGAAAGTAAAATTGTGATTAATAGCTGCTGAGAGTGGGAAAATGGGGAGATGTTAGTCAAAGAGTACAAACTTCCTGTTATAAGATAAATAAATTCTGTGGACCTAATGTACAGCATGGTGATTATAGTTAATATTGTATTATATACTTAAAAGTTTATGAGAATAAATCTCAAATTTTTCATCGCAAAAATGGTTATTATGTGACGTGCTGGAGGTGTTAGCAAATGCTATGGTGGGGATCTTTTTTGCAACATATTAACATACCAATACATTGTACACCTTAAACTTATACAATGTTATATGTAAATTATATTTCAATAAAGCTGGAAAAATTAAAATAAAAAAGACGTTTCTAGGAATACTATTTGTTCACCATGTTTATAACATTTCTCTGAATGGATGTGCTGACCATTCTATAAATCATGTAGAAAAGTGTTTAAAGACAGATGCAATAAGAAAAAATAATAATAAAGCAAAGAAAGAGATTAACATGAGCATTTTAAAGAAACATCATAAATATCAGAAACTAATTCAAAAGAAAAACAGGCTTTGAGTTTACTAAACAAAGACTTTAAAACAACCATCTTATGTATGCTCAAAGAGCTAAAAGAAAACATGGACAAAGAACTAAAGGAAATTTGGAAAACTATATTTGAAGAAATTGTGCATATCAGTAGATAGAAATTATATAAAATAAACTATTTCTGGAGCTGAAAAATAGTAACTAAATTAAAAAATTCATTAGAGATTCAATAAACCCAAACAAGTAGATGGAAAAAAAAAATCAGCAAACTTGACAATAGGTTATTTGTAATTATCAAGTAGGAGAAGCAAAAACAAACAAAAACTAAATGAAGAAAAGTAAACAGAGTCTAAGGGAGTTATGAGACATCATCAAACAGACCAATATATGGAAATATACAATATGAAAATCCCAGAAGGAAAAGACAGAAAGTCAGATAGCTTATTTAAAGAAATAATGGCTGAAAATTTCCAAAATTTTAGGAAAATGTAGATAAAAACAAGAAACTCAATGATATTCAAGTAGAACAAACCAGAAAATACTCATACTGAGACACATTAAAATCAAGTTGTCTAAACTCAATTACAAAGAGAATCTTGGAAGGAACAAGAGAAAAGTGAATCATGACATATAGCGGATCCTCAAAATTACCAATAGATTTTTCAGCAGAAACCTTTCTTACAGTCTAGGAGGCAGTAAGATAATATATTTAAAATACTATAAGAGAAAGACTATCAACACATAATTCTATATCTAGCAAAACCATCCTTCAAAAATGAGGTAGAAATGAGGACATTCCAGATAAACAAAAACTGAGGTAGTTCATTACCATTAGACCTGCCCTACAAAAAAAGAGAGTTATTCAAATTGAAATAAAACCAGAAAGTTACTCAGAGTCACACAAAACAAAGTTTTCTTCTAAAGGCAAATACCTGTACAAAAATAAAAAGTAGTACTATAATTTTGTTTCATAACTCCATTATTATTCTATAGATTTAAAAGAAAATACAGAAATAATTATAAATCTATGTTAATGGGCACACATATATTTAATTTGTGACATAAATAACATGAAGGGAGCAGACATGTACAGTTTTTGCATGCAATTGAACTTAAGCTGGTAATGGTGTAAAATAAATTGTTATAACTTTAGTGTGCTATATATAATCCTCATGGTAACCATAAAAAATAAATCTGTAGAATATATACAAAAGGAAAGAAAGGAATCAAAATGTGTCACAACAATAAGTCAACTAAACACAAAAGAAGGCAATAAGGGACAATAAAACAATAAGACATACATAAAACAAAATGGCAATAGTAAATCCTTCACTATCAGTAGTTACTTTAAACCTAAATAGATTGAATTCCCTAATCAAAAGCATAGATAGGCAGAATGGATTTAAAAGCAGGATCCAACTATGTGATGCCTGCAAGAGACTCACTTTAGATCTAATGACATATACAGGCTGGAAGTGATAGGATGGAAAAAAAAATATGCAATTCCAATAGTAACCAAAAGAGAGAAGGAGACACTATTTTAATATCAGACGAAATAGACTTTAAGTCAAAAATTGTTATAAAAAAAAACAAAGAGAATGACAAGAGTCAATTCAACAAGAAGATATAATTATAAAGATATTTGCCACAATTATCAGAGCTCCAAAATAAATGAAGCAAACTATGACTGAATGGATGAAAGAGAATACTCAATAATAATAGTAGGAGACTTCGATATCTCACTTTCAATAATACTACGAGGTCATAATAATCAAAACAGTACGGTACTGGTATAAAAACAGATATATATCCATGGAATAGAATAAAGAGCCCAGAAATAAATCCTCATTTATATAGTTACTTAGTCTATATCAAAAGAGGTAAGAATATACAGAGAGGTAAAAACAGTCTCTTCAATAAGTGGTATTGGGAAAACTGGACAGATACATGTAAAAAAATGAAATTGGATCACTTTCTTATACCATATACAAATATAAACTCAAAATGGATTAACCATTTAAATATAAGACCTGAAACTCTAACACACTACTAGAAGAAAACATAGGCAGTAAACTCTTTGACATTGGTCTTAGCAATATCTTTTGGGATATGTTCCCTTGAGCAAGAGCAACAAAAGAAAAAGTAAACAAATGAGACTACATGAAACTAAAAAGTTTTGCACAGTCAAGGAAATCATCAACGAAAAAAGGCAACCTGAATAGAAGAAGATATTCACCAATGATACATCTGATAAGGGGTTAATATCCAAAATACATAAGGAACTCATACAACTTAATACCAAAAACAAGCAAACAATTCAATTAAATAGGCAGAGGGCCTGAATAGACATTATTTGAAAAAGGACATAGATGGCCAACAGACACATAAAAAGATGCTCAACATTATTAATCATCAGGGAAATGCAAATCGAAACCATAAGATATTACCTCACACCAGTCAGGATGATTATTATCAAAAAAATCAACAAATAAAAAGTGCTGGTGAAGATGTGAAAAAGAGAGACCCTCATACAGTGATGATGAGATTGTAAAGTGGTGCAGCCACAATGGATAACAGTATGGAAATTCCTCAAAAAATTAAAATTAGAGTTGCCATAAGACCCAGCAATTTCACTTCTGGGTATTAATCTGAACAAATACACTAATTGGAAAAGGTATATGTACCCCTATGTTCATTGCAGCATTACTTACAATAGCCAAGATATGGAAGCAACCTAGGTGTCTACAGATGGATAAATGAATAAAGAAGATGTGGTACATATATGTATAATGGAATATTACTTGGCAATAAAAAGGAATGAAGTCTTGTCATTTGTGACAACATGGATGGACCTACATGATATCATGCTAAGTAAAACAAGTCAGACAGAGAAAGACAAATACTGTATGATTTTGCTTACATGTAGAATCTAAAAACAAACCAAAAACACAAAAGAAACAGATCCAGATGTACAGAACAAACTGATGGCTCACACTGATACCAAACTCTGGCAAAACACTACAAGAAAACTTCAGACCAATATCCCTGATGAATATTACTGCTAAAATCCTTAAGAAAATACTAGCAGACAGACTAGCACATTAAAAAGATTACACACCATAACAAAGTGGGATTTATTCCTGGAATGCAAGAATAGTTCAACATACAACTATTAATCGACTTAATATACCACATTAACAGAATGAAGGGATACCCCTGATCATCTCAATCGATGCAGAAAAAGCATTTGACAAAATTTAACACCTTTTCATGATATAAACACTAACAAACTGAGACTAAAAGGTAAATACACCAACATAATAAAGGCCATATATGAAAGCCCACAGCTAATATATACTCAATGACGAAAGACTAAGAGCTTTCTCTATACCATCAGGAACAAGACGGGGGCTCCTATTTTCATCACTTCCATTCAACATAGCACTAAAAGCAATTAGGCAACAAAAAGGAGGCATCCAAATTGGGAAGGAAGAATGAAATAATTTATATGTAGAGAACCCTAAATATTCCACATCAAAAACCCTGGAACTAATAAATAAATTTAGCAAAGTTACAGGACACAAAGTCAACAAACGAAAATCAGTAGCCTTTCTATGTATTAACAATTAAAAGGCTAAAAAGAAAATTAGGAAAACAATTTCATTTACAATAGCATCGAAATGAAAAAAATAGGAGTAAATTTAACTAAGGAGGTAAAAGACTTGTACACTGAAAACTAGAAATCATTGTTGAAAGAAACTAAAGACACCAATAAATGGAAAGACACCCTTTGTTCATGAATTCAAAGACCTAATATTATTAAAATGTTGATACTACCCAAAGTGATCTACAGATTCAATATAATCTCTATCAAAATCCCAATTGTTTTGCAGAATTAGGAAAATTTACCCTAAAATTCATGTGGAATATCAAGGAACCCCAAATAACCAAAAACAATATTGAAAAAGAACAAGATTATAGGTTTCACACTTTTTAACTTCAAAATTTAACTATAAAGGTACAATAATCAGTGTGGTATTGGCAAAAAGATATATTAAATCTCTTTAATTTATATCCTGAATCTGATAATTCAATATCAGAACATCCTGGGTATCTAATTTTTTTTTTTTAACTAACATTATACATAATGGTTCATTTCTCATGTGTTTTGAAATTGTGAACTGTGAAGTCATATGTGGGGTTTTATCTACAAGAATCCTGTAGAGCCTGAGTAAGGAGACAAGCCCCATGGGAGACATGCATTTGGTTTTACCAGGTCCTTTCCTTTTCATCCTTAAAATGAAAGCCTTTTGGTTATTAGAACTGACAAATGTTCCCTGGTAAGTCAGTGCTGCAGGATGAACTGCCACACAGGTTTCCAGGTTCCTCTTTGTTTTGGGCCCCTGGAGATTTCTCCTATATTCTTATGATTTCAGCTATGTGTTTAAAGGATGTTTGTTATATTTCATAAAGCATTGCTAGGAGTTTTGTATTAGGTGGCCTTTTAGGATATTTAGTCTACCACATTGCCAAAATGTGGTAATAAGAAAAAAAACTGTTATTTTTATCCCCTTAAAACAAATAAACAAAAAAACATGAAAACATTAAGACGTCTTAGACCAGAGTGCACTATTTCAAGATCTTTAGCAGACATATAACTCCCATGTTCATTTCGGTCATCAGCCAGGTTGCTTTAGCAGTAAACTACTTAAAATGAGATGGACACAGGTCCATAAGGACCTCTCCTGGGGCATCTACGCTCTAGGGTAGGGAACTCCATCTTTCTCTAAGTCTAAAAATGAAAAAAGAAGAACTCCAAGGACTAGAGCAGGGCAGGGCAGATAGTGAGAAAAGGAAAAAAAAAAGTGGAATCTTGAAGGCCAGTAATCAGGAGAAAATACAAGAAACTCACAAAATTCTGACAAATAGCACAGGGACTCAAAAGTTGAAAATATATATATTCAGGCAACAGGAGAGAATTCTTCACACTTCAAAATCAGGTTACTCTTACGCTGCCTATCAAGTGTATTTATCCAGATTACCTCAAAGGTTTAATAAGGACCATATCCTTAGATAAATAAGACTTGCAATCTCATCAGGAAAGAAAGCAACTCATGGAGATTTGAAATAACTGGCACCAAAGCCACATGTTTGTTCATCTCTCAGCCAGGAATGAAACTCAGAATCGATAGGCTTTGCACCTCCGTCCCTTTGATCTCTCCTCTGTCCCCACAGCTCTCCTACACCATCGCTGAAGAAATAAGTTCACACTGTAACATGAGGTGACGAAGAATACCTTAGAGGAGAGAACATTACAGAGGACATTTATGGACTTTGAGTGCCTGCCTCAGGTTTTGAATGGTTTAGAACAAACCTCTCTAAAAGAGGGAAGCAAATGCTGGGCATCTCAAAGGCAGCAGATCAGGACAGTTTTGTTTTGTTTTGTTTTGTTTTTTAATTCATGAAATTCATATGCTTTTAGGAAAATGAAAGAAAATCAAAGTGAAAATTTTCTTAAACAGGCTTTAACAAACTGTGGCCCATAGGCCAAATCTGGCTAGCCACTGGCTTTTGTTTTATTGGGACACAACCACGGTCATTTATTTATGTCATTTATTTATTATTATCTGTGGCTGCTTCATACTACAATGGCAGAGATGAGTAGTTGTGACAGAAACCATGTGGCTTAGAAGCCTAAAATATATACTTTACAGAAATGAGTTTGCCGATCCCTGTCTAAACGCCGTATTTCAGTTTTGTCTAATCATGATCTAATGTGGCCAAAGATAATGAAGATGTCTCAAAGGGCCTTTTCTTCACTATTTTGCTGGAAACATTCCAGCCTTTATTTTCTTCCTTGCCTCCACCATACTGCTGTACTACTCACTATATCTATAGCTATGGTTTTCTCATTTCTAAAAGAGAATACGTGCAGTACCTTCTTCATTAAATTATTGTGAGAATTAAAAAAGCTTCATGTCACTCTTGGCACTCTGTAAACATTCAGCAAATGGTGGTGATAACTAAAACCCATCCATTCACTTAGCACATGTTTATTGAGTTTGTCATGGGTTGAATTGTGCCCTCTTCCCAAATTTATGTTAAAGACCTAATCTCAGGACCTCAGATGTGACCTTATTTGGAGACATGGTCTTTTATAGAGGTCATCAAGTTAAAATAAGGTCAGTAGGGTGAAATTTAGGTACAGAGACTTACGAGGGAGAGGATTACCATGCATAAGTCAAGGAGAGAAGCCTGGAACAGCTCCTTCCTTCACAGTCCTCAGAAGGTAACAACCTTGCTGACACCTTGATCTTGGACTCCAAAAATATGAGATAGTAAATTTCTGTTGTTTAAGTGCTATGAACTGAATACATCCCCCAATCCCAAATTCATAGGCTGAAACCCCAGTCCCCAGTGTGATGGTATGGAGATAAGGCCTTTAGGAAGTAATTAAGTCAGGAGAGTAGAGCTCTGTGATGGACTTAGCGCCCTTATAAAGAGACACAAGAGAGCTTGCCTCCTCTTTTTCCCTGACAAGTAAGGATGCAGCAAGGAGGTAGCCATCTTGGTAAACCAGGAAAAGGGTTCTCACCAGGAACTGAATCAGCGGGCACCTTGATGGTGGATTTCCAAGCCTCCAGAACAGTGAGAAATAAATTTCTGTTGTTTAAGCCACTCCATCCGTGGTATTTTTGTTATAGCAGCCTATGCTAAGACATTAATTAAGTCACCTAGTCTTTGATACCTTATTGCAGCAGCCCTAGCAAACTAATACAGATCTCTATAAGGAAAAAAACAAATGTATAGTGACGGTGAACAACTAGTAGGTACTACTTTGAATCAGTAAGTCACCTCTCTGAGATGACATTTGTGCTGTGATCTGAATAGTTACAAGGAGCAAACCATGTGAAAATCTGAGGAAAATTCATTTCAGTGGGGAAAAAAATGATAAGTGCAAAGGCCTTGGAGCAGAAATAAGTTTGCTTGTACAGCTCTTACCTCTTCTACCTTTTTCTTACCTTGAATATGGATGATATAGATGTGATGTGTGGAGCTGTGAGAACCATCTCTGAATCATGAGGCAACAAGCATAAGGTCACACGCCAACATACTAAAGATGGCAGAGAAAAAGAAAAGAATCTGAGCACTTCATGGAAACATTAAAAAAAAAAACAAAAAACTGCACCACTACCACCAACTGCCTCCTCAGGATTTCTTGTTCCGTGAGAAAAATTAATCCCTCTTTGTCTAAGACACCATTAGTTTTTCCATTATTTGAAGCCAAAAGTATTCTTAACAGATATAACATTGTACAATGTGGTAAGGATTACTAGACTTTGAAAGTTTTTAATCTGAGGAATGACAAAATCTGATTTAAGTTTGTAAAAGGACATTCTGTGAAAGGAATTGTAGAAAATGTGGCCACAGAATTCACAAATAGATCTTTTAAGGATTTGAAGATCGTGATAAACTCAAATTTTATTCTAAATGTAATAGGAAGCCACTGAAGGAAGTGTGAAATCTGATGTTATTTTCAGAGGACTCCTTTGGTAGCAGAGTTAGGAGATCAGTTAAAACGCAAATGTAGTAGCCAGGAAATTATGATGGTGGATTGACAAGGTAATATATAGAGAAAAAAACTGGGGAAAAAATATTCTAGCTACTAGTAGAAAGAGAGAACCTATTAGATAGCTATTAAAGCCATCAAGATGAAGGATAATGGCAGTTGTCACCTGATGGATTTGGGAAACACTTTGGGTATAGTCTTGAGTGGGCTCGATAATGATTTGGATGTAGGATGAGAAGGCTAGACAGGAGTTAAGAACTCTATTTTTATTTTTTGGCTTAAGTAACTAGGTGGGCAGAGATGATATAGTTTAGAAGAGGTCAGTATAAAATTAAGATTTCTGTTTTTATCATACGAAGTCTCAGGTCTTAATAAGACTTCCAAGTCAGAATATTAAGTAAGCATTGCGTATATAAATGTGGAGTTCAGGGATGCCTTTAGACCTAGATAAATAAGTTTGAATTCCTCTGCATGCATCTGTAAGACTAGATATGATCCCCTAGAGAGAGAAAAGCTGATCGTCTCAAACCAGGCTCTGGCATGTGTCAATCATTTAAACATTGAAGAGTAGGAGGAGACTCAGAAGAAATTGTCAGAAGATGAAAACTAGAACACTGTTATTGTGGAAGGCAAGTGAAGATGTTTCAGGCAGGGTGGGGGAGGATCATCCATTTCAAACGCCAACAGGTCAAGAAAGGTAAATAAGAAGGGACATTTGATTTGGCATTATGATAAACCCTGAAAACAGTTTCAGTGGACTGATGGAGGTCAGAAGCCCCATTCATGTGGGTTGTAGAAATCATTAGCCATAAAAAAAGAGACAGCAATCATAATGGCAGAGTTGGGAAAACACACCTGTACTTCCCCTGAGCCTATATTTCTTCCATTTGCCTCTTTTGCTTTAACCGTTTTATCCTTACTGTTACCTATTGTGCTATGTGGTCCTCTACGTTAGTGCCCAAAGCCCGCTGAGAAGTGGTCTGGGAGCCCCAAGTGTGGTGGTCCAGGGCAGGGGGGTGATACTCTTTACTTCAGCTTTTTTAATTGCACACCAGCACTGAAAGTTATTTAATCATGGTCAAAGACAGAATTCTGAATTCTGAGTCAAATCCACATTATATCTTCAGCCTAGCATCACCTTCATTTCATTCTTTCATTTAATTTACTTAGTTTCTCAAAAGCAGCTGAGAACGAGTTGTTTGTGTCAGTTTATTTTAATGTATAATGAGCGATTCAAATGATTGCACATCACACATTCAAATTTTGTTGAATGTGTAATCACTTAAATGAACACAGGTGCCATACGCCTGTGTGTGCCTGGAAAAACCACCCTCTGTGCTTCATGTGGAAAGATGATGATGTACTTGGCTGTACAAAGCTCATATCTTAATTTCTTTTTAATTTCATTCTTCATCTACTGCTTTTTTTTCCATCCAATAAAACATGCTGAACCCTGGGTGCTATAAGGGAGATATTTGGCCCTACAGCAAACTTAAAACCATTCTTAAACACACATGAAACAGCAAACTTGCAAATGTGGAGTGTATTTTTAACTTTGGGGATGAAAAATTATAAATCTGTTCTCTTTAAAATTAGCATTTTCAGGAAGGTATGAAACCCTGGAAACAAGGATGAAAGAAATTAAATTATCCTCCCTAATTATACTCCTGTGAGGTAGGAATAATGCCACTGCAACTTCTTTCATGTCACTCCTGACAGTTTAGTATCAATCCTCCCAGGCAAGCTATCGTAATCAACTCTGGCATGTTTCACTGTAGTGCTAACTGGTATGGCATTATGAATGCGACCATGTTATTTCATAATTAACTTACATTTTTCAGACAGTAACTACATCTAGTAAAATGAAAGCACTTGGGGTTTCTCTGACTAGGCTCCTGAACTGTTTATACACCCACATCACTAAATCCCACTCAGATCTTAGGTGTAGGACGTAATTCATTCTCGCTACCTAACCTGTTTTAGTCTCTGTGGGAGAGTCAGAAGTCCTTCTGCACTACCATAACGAAGTATCATCAAAGAAATTCTTCACTACTAATTACGCCAGAATCCACGTTAAGAATCAGCTGAGAAACCAGGACTTCTCAAAATGAGGTATGTGGACCACTTTCATCAGATTCACCTGAAAGGCTTATTAAACAGTAGATTCCTGTTTGCCACCCCAGTCAGGGTCTCTGAAGGGAGCCCTGGCATCTGCATTTTCAATAAGCCCTCCAAGGGTATTTATGCCCTCTAATATTTAAGAACCACTGATTTAAACTATTTTATGTTCTCCATCTTTCACACATGATACCACTTTTCTGTCATTAAGCCATTTCTAGTGTGTGCGTATGTACATTCTTAGGTCTTATTAATTCACATTTGGGATGGGTGCCTAAGTGCCTAGCCAGCACCCTCTTAAGAATACTGATGTCATAGACTGCAAAAGTAATTATCTAGGGGTCATGGTGCCACCAAGCCAACCAAAACTGATTTTGGCATGGGCTGGACATCCGACCCAAGCTGAGTCAAATTAGAGCCTTTCTCAACAATGAAACTGAGATAGCAAAACTGTAGTAATTAGTGATAGTCACTGGAACTGGAAAGTCATATAGACTCTCAAGGCTGGAAGTTTGGGAACTGTGTGGATGGATGAGCAAGAAGAGAGAACTAGACCACAGCGAGAAGCAAATGTCTTAAAGGAGGTAGAAATAAATACACATGGAGAGAAAGAAAAATTAAACGTGGGCACGAGAGAGAAATGAAAAATAAAACGGGTATCTTAGCCCCTAAAGACTTTCCAGTTTACAATTCCAGACTCTCATTAAGTTCACCTATACTTCCAGCTCTTAGATGCCGTTTATTTAAACTACTGTTCATCGGTTTCTGCCCCTTGCAATCAAATGGCCCTAAATTCAACAGGGATACTTTGCTTTTCAATGTTCAGGATGAGCTAAAAAGTTCCTAGTCTATTACCAGGACCTTCCTGGTAAATTAGTTAAAAAAAAAAAAAAAAGGTAAACTCTCCTGTTTTTTCCTTTGGAAAACTACTCTTTCATGCTCCTAGGCAGAGCTCAATTAACCTCACAAAGCAGAAATGAATACAGGTTACAAGGCCACTAGCCAAAGTAGCTGTCTTATTGTTCCCTGCCTTCCCTTTGGAAAAGTCAAGGGACAAGCTGTCAGGAAAAAGTCCAGTTGCCTTCAAGGGTCATCCATCTGCTTCTAAGCCAATGAATACATCCCTATCTTGAAAACCCACAGCTGAAATCTACTAAAAGTAAACAAAAAAAAGGCCTGAAATCTTTGCTTAAAAAATACAGGGGAAAAGCTGCCAGTGTTGACAGCAGCCAACATCTGGCTGGCTTGCTAATGGAGTGTGGAGAACTCAAGGCTCTGTCCACTTACTGTGTTTGTTCACTAGGCAGAGAAGAATGTTCATTTCCCCTCCAGACGGATTCCAGTGATTGGTGGGAAAGCTCTGAGAAAGTGATGGCATCCCACTCCCCCATCTAACTTCCTTTCACTTCCCCCTCTTCCTCTCCTCACTTCACTCCTCTGGCAGCCAGTCCAGAAAAAGGAGCCAGGAGCTGGAGGGGCCCCCCCAGGCTGGTCTAAGAACAGGCTGTGCCAGATTTTCAGCTGCAATTAATTTTCCAGATAAGCTCTAAACCTCTGAATCGCATTTGAAATTGAAATGCTGATACAGTCATCAACCACCACAGTACACAACCGTAAATCTTGAGTACAGATAGTTGTTTGTTGGTAATAATGTACAACATACATTTAATTAGTGTGAGATTTAGACAATGTGCATAGTAATAAAACAATATTCTAATTAGAGTTGGGGAAACTTGTTTGAATACGATTTGTGTAGAACAGCCAAAGGAGTTCTTACAAAATACATGGAAATTTGCTTTTACTAAGAAAAAAATTTTCAAACAGAAGAGACAAGGTCTTTATGCCATTGAATATTTGTCCCAGAGACAGCACCACATTAAAAATCAATGCTCGGTGAAAGTGGAATGGCCGGCCCAGGGGACAAAGCAGAATCCCAGTGTGAAAGCCATGGCTTGACTGATAGTAAAAATCCAAGCTGTCCTCATGCCTTAGTCTCTTTTCTCGTTAATTTATACTCTAAGCTCCCTAACTTCCTGGTCAAAACCGATCGATCTTTACCTGGGAATGCCACCTGTGTCCACATCCAAGGATACTGTGATTATTACCGATGCATTTCCTAAGAGTCCCCAAGTCCTGCAGGGGAATCAGTGATCTCAATAGACTCTGAGAGAACAACAGCCTTATAGGAGGAAAGCATCTGGGTCAGGAAATTTAAGATTCTAATCCCAGCCTTGATTGCAATCTTCTGTGTGGCCTTGAGAAAGTCAGTTAACACCTGTGTTTCAATCTCCTTATCTGAAAACTGAACGTAGCAGGATTTAACCTGGGCAATGTTTCATAGATCTCAGATAATTCCTATATTATAATGAATGTGAGTAAAAAGTGATGGGAGAAAATAAGATTATTAACCTCTTCCTCTCTGTCACATATACATACACACATGTACGCACATACACACGAGTGCACACAATGCACATGATAAGTTTCTTATTGAAGTGGTTTTTGTTCATCTTTTAAAGGCAAGATATAAAGACTTTTAAAAGTCAGGGCATTTAGTATTTAGAAATAGTCATTTTAATTGTAAATTCGAAAATTTCCCTTGGATCTAACGATCCACCTTAAAAGGGTAAAAATATTATCTGCCTAAAGTAAAACCTATATAATCAGAAATTTTTGGAACTGCTCTTTTGGAAAAATGGATCTACATATATTTTAAAGTTCTAGATTCAAAAGATCGATTGTAAAGTTTTTGTATGATATTGGGCAAATTAATTAACCTTTCTGTGGGTCTGTTTCCTCATTTGCAAAAATATTGCCTTACTAAGAGCAGAGAGGAATACCTTGGCCAAACTAACCTTATTTTTTCTCTTCATTTGGAGATGTTATACAAATTAAGTAATATGGAATTTCATATCTGGTAAAGTCCTTAAAAACCATCTAATCTAAACCCTTCCTTTTGTAGATAAATAAACTGGGGCCCAGAAAGATTAAATGACTTGTCCCAGGTTACGCAGGTGGCCAGGTCTTGCCTGTCCCTGTGCAGCGTGCTTCTGCCACCCCCACAGCTACCTCATGGGTTTGGAGGAGTTCCTGCCCCTCCAAACAATAGCAGGAGGATCTATTCATAGCGACCCGGTACAATTTGTCTCAATTCTGCAGTACTGTAACTTTGTGAAGATGTTGCCAATCTTTTCTTTTTAATACTGAAAATATATCAGGTGATATTACCATTATTTTGACAGTCAGTTAGAAATCCCAGAAAGGGGAATTATCAGCTTACCATTTTAGAACATCTCATAACACTATTAAAAAGAGTGATTTTGACATTTTTATATGATTAGGTGTGGTATATTGTAAACACTGCTTTTACTTAGCTAACATCTATTTTATTCATCCTGATTTCCACAGAGAAGCCTCACAAACTGAAGATAAAGTTCAAAATTAAAAACTGATGGCAAAATATGGCCCTAAGCTATAGCACCTAATTAGTATGGGTTTCTTTAGGGCTTATTTTGCTTGTCCTTTCAGCCACTGGGAAGGACGCTAGACTAAAGGTTAGTTTAATCCTCAGCTGATATTCATCTTCTAAGTTTGATTTATCTAATAGATTGTAAAGTTGGTTCCCTAGCTTTGGAGTCATATACCATAAAAATTCTTCACATCCTTGAACCTACCAAAATTTGGAACATACATTAGATTTCTAACTTTCAATTTTCAACTTTTTATTTTGCTAAGGAAAAATACATAGCCAACTACCACTATCATTTCATAAAGAAACAATTTAAATGAAAAAAGAGAAAATATCACGTACTCGAAATAAAAACGTTTTTAAATTGAATCTTTAACTTTATGAAACACTATCGTGTCCTTATTTTACAATTAAACAGTGACAGCTCCATCACAGAAATCATCAGGTAGGGTATACTTCAGACATTTAATTATGAGAACTTAAATGTACTGGGGGAAAACGCATTTACATTATGTTTTACTTTCTAGTCTCTGAAACCAAGAGGTCAGCAAATTACCTGTGTTTAATATTTAACAAATACAGATGTCTGTGCTGCACTCCAGATCTTTTGAGGGTGAGGCAGAACCTCCATTATCCTTGGTGTGATCTCCTTGTGTAATGGCAGCAATGATAGAAGCCAAGCAAAATCACCCAAGAACATTTAATGTCTCTGGGTTGTGACATTCCATCGACACAAGAAAATATGCTGCCTCTGCTCTTGTGGGTGGCACTGAAAAGTCACATAGAAAAAGCATGACTGTCTTGTAATTCCATAACAAGGAAGGAAATAAAGAATTGGAACGTAATCCAATATGCTACAGCTTAGTATCTGCAAATATGCCATACCACACAAATAACCATGGCCTACCTCATCACCCAGGCAGGTAGGCAAGATTTCTATCCTTCTAAATAATCTCCTTAGGAGAGTATCAGAGAGGAGTACATAGTAGGAAGCCTATTCCATCTTAAGCAATAGGTGGTCTGTCATATTTTACATCAAAAACAAGGTTTGTTTTTTATTTTTCCTTTTAATAATTTTAATGTTAAGTCTCTCTTAATATGCATTGTATCATCTTATCATTTAGACAAAAAACTTCTCAAGGGCAGACGTTTCATAGGTCTGCTGTGTAGAACGCAAGAGCAATTTATGCACCTGCTTCACTTCATTGCCTAGGGCTGTGGTTCATTAAATCCAGCTCTCAGAGAGTAGAGCCTGGGCACTGGTATTTTTTAAAAGCACCCCTAGGTGATTCAAAAGTGCAGCCAGGGTTGAGAACTGTTGGCTAAGGCCTTTGACACATGCACGAATAAAAGAAATATCACAAAGAAGTCGTGCCTCACAGTAAATCTTCCTGCACCAGAAGAAGCTGCAAAGCCTGCCTGAAAGAAGATAGGTCATTTGTAAAATATCCTCTGGGGTCCAGTGAGACCAGCAGCATCAGCATCACCTGGGAGCTCGTGAGATATGCAGAATCTCCGGCCTCTCCACAGCCCTACTGACTCAGGAATCTATAGTTTAAAAAGATCCCAGGTGATTGATATTCTTATTAAAGTCTGAGAAGCACTGTTGAAAACCCTAAATACTAACTAGGCAAAACAAATCGGTCTCCCCTTAGAACACCTTTTTCTTATCAGGTTCCTGAGATTTAAGTCCAGGTTTCATCATTGAGAATGTTGAAGATGAACGATAGTGGGGTGGGGGTGTGGAGGGAGAGACGGGAGGGGAGGGAAGGGGAGGAGGGAAGGGAGGGGAGAGAAAGAGTGTGTGTGTGTGTGTGTAATGCAATAGACTATAGTGTAATGTATAATGTAACATTACATAATACATTACAATATATCTTCCTTTCCAAATAAATTTATTTGCAGAAGAGGAAACCTTAAATTGTGTTAGGAACAGAAGGAGTAGCATCAACTACCCACAACTCCGTAGTATTTCATTGCCACTTTATTTCATTGTGGTGGAGATAAAATAGATAAGATCTGTTTCTTGCCTTCAGGCTGCTTACATTGAGGATACTAATTGTTAGTATCCTCTAAGTTAGGATACTGACAAACAATTAACTAGAACTTAATGTGATCTAAACTAAACTTAAGAATCCTAATAGAAATACAACAGTGTGCTAGGGCGGTGACTCAAATGATTCTAATCACCTGGAAGGCTTGTTCAACCACAGACTGTCCCACCCCAGTTTTTCAGTAAGTCTGTGGTGAGACCTGAGAATTTTCATAGGTAACAAGTTTGCTGTTGTTCAGGAACTACTCTTTGAGGACCACTGGGCTATGGAAACAGAGTAAAAAGAACAGAATGCCTGGATCCAGGTGGGTGGCAAACAATGAGCAGAGGAGAGGGAGAAGTGTATTCCTGGTTGGCACAATAACCAGAGTGTGGAATATCTGAGTTTCTGATACGCTGGGCAAGCCTGCTATGGTTGGAGGCAGAATATGTGAAATGAGGAATGGATGAAACTGGAAAGATAGGTCAAGGCTGATTCGCAGAGGGTCTAGAACAGAATTACACATGTTTGAATTCTATTCTGTGGGCACTGAAGAGTGATGGAGGGTATTTAAGGGTGAAAAAAAATTTCTTATATTAAAGATGTGATCAAAATTTTACTTTAGGATAGCAGTTCAGGCAGTAGTGAGAACGATGGACTCGAGGAAAGGCAAGAGAATCGAAGTCAGGAGAGCAGGTGAGAGGCCGTCCCAGTGATCAAAGAGAATGATTCATAAAAGAAGCCCGTGCCAGAATTACATTCCAAACATTACTCTAGACACAATGTGTGTGTGGTGTCAGAGCTGGAGTCGGGGGCTGGTTGCCTCACCCAGTTTGAGGAGTGAAGGAAAGCTTCCTGGAAGAAGGGTCACTTAAGCCTAAATTTCTCAGGGGCCAAAATGCGTAGCAAGGCCTCCAAGCCCTTGTTTGATCTGGGCTCTCCCTTTATGTTCAGCTTATTATAAGTCATTGTCTCTCTTACTGTTTATGCTCTTTCAACTCTTTTAGCCTCAGGACTTTTGTACCTGCTTCTCTCTCTTCCCCAGAGAATTATTACTCATCCTCTGAGGCTCACCTTTAAATAGTACTTCCACAAAGGTTTCCCTGTGCCCCCAAGAATAGATCAATAACCCTGTTTTACTCTGAAATCTACTTGTGTTTCAGCTTCCTAGCACTTATCATAATAGTAATTAATTATTTGAGGATTATTTGTTCGATGCCAGTATCCCCTATTAGATTATAAAGTCTGTGGGACAGGATTATGTTTTCTCCATACCTGTAGTCTAAGCTCGCAGGATCTGGAACATAAGTACTCAGTATTTCATTTCATAAATGAAAACCAAGAACTAAAGAAAAAAAATGAATACTTAGGCAAAGAGGGTGAGAAGCAAGAAATAGCAGGTGTGTAGGCCCTAACGCAGAACACAATAAAAGAACTGAAGGGAGACCAATAAGGGAGAGGTAAGAGATGGGAGTGAAGAGAAAGTCCATGAGAAGACTCTGAAGGATTCGAAAGCAGGGAATCTCGCACCATATCTTCACTTTTAAAAGCCTACTCTGGCTGTTCTGTGGAGGGTGGTTTGAGGGGAGCAAGAGTGAATAATGTCATCGGGAGCTTTTCCAGGAGTCCAGGTGCTAGTAACATTGGGTGGCGAGGTAGCAGTGGAAAGGGAAACGATAAGGACACGTGGACAAGACACGCAGGAGAAAGAACTGATGGAGCTGGGTGACAGGTTGAAAGCGGGGGTACAGGAGAGCAAAGGTTGTCACAGTTAACATGCAGGTTTTTGATTTTTAGGGATGATCAGTGTCATTTACTAACGTGGGAACAGTGGACTTTCTGGGTCATGTAGAGCTTCTCCTTGCAAAGACACAGAGCACTTCTACCTAAGAGCACAGATGCACAGACATGAAGGGGCTGAGACTGCAGAGACAAACCTAGAGCCATAGAACCCTAGTGACCACTAGAGGGACCTTAGAGACCAATCCAGAATGTGCGTATACATATTATTTTTATATTATGTATAGTAAATACATGCTGTATATATGGTTTCACATTGAATCAATCAATCAATCAATAAAAATTATTTGGGAAAAAAAAAAACCCCAGTTCTGCTAAAAATGCCTGATCACCACTTGCTGTGATGGTGCCAGTACCCCTACACCTCAGTGGACTGACATGTGATATACAATCCCAATTTGGTTAGTGCACTATATTACTGTGATTACAGATTTCTACATCCAGGGGTGGACATTTTTCTTCTAAATCAGAGGTTGGCAAAATTTTTCTGTAAAGGACCACATAGTAAATATTTTAGGCGTTGCAGATGATACAGTCCCTGTTGCAACTATTCAACTCTGCCATTGTAGCTAAAAAGTGGCCACAGACAACATGTAAACAAATGAACATGGCGGGGTTTCCGTACAAGTTTATTTGTGGACACTGGATTTTGAATTTCATATAATTTCACAGATCACAAAACAAATCTCCTATCTGAGTTTTTCAACCAATTAAAAATGTAAAAACCATTCTTAGCTCACAGACAACACAACTATAGTATCTGGTCCACAGGCTGGAGTTTGTAGACTTTTTTTTTTTTTTTTTTTTTTTTAGGGGACTGGCCCTTGGTTGACCTCACAGATAGCAAGGACCTTGTCAGCTTATAATCCCTCATTTAAAAAAATTTTTTACACCTACTGCACCTCGTCTTCCTAGGTAGTCTCCCATTCCAAGTACTAATCAGGCCCGACCCTGCTTAGCTTCTGAGATCAGACAGGATCAGGCTTGTTCAGGGTAGCATAGTTGTAGTGTGGACTTCTAAATGAGAGATTTTTGCGCAGAGACACAGAGTCACAAAGTATAGGAGAAGAAAAGCAAGCTTTAATGCCATGTCCTGGTTTCATGTGACCCACTAGGGGCAAAGGGAGAAGATTCCTAGCTGAGAAGAAGAATTAAAATTTCTCATGATTCCAGGCAATTGTGAATTGCTGACAGCAGAGAAGTGAAGAGTGAATCACTCCATGTCATCTGATTGAGAGCAGCGGATCTCAGGGGCCCTAAAACGAAGTGCCTCAGGCTGCCTGGTGCAGTTCTGACTCATATTTTTTTTTTTATTCTTAAACTCAGGGCCCTGGTACATCAAGTGAATGAGACATAGTAACATACCAATCCTTTTTATATACAATGCTAAATGTCAATCACATTCTTCATTTTCAAGCATAGCACTGGTACCTAAATTCAAACCACTATATTATCATCATGTTGGGTAAGCTAGCATTATATAAAAGACCTACTGGCTTCAAGTACTTCAGGGGCAATATAAGGATTAAAGAAAGTTAGCATCATTACAAAGGGCCATTTGCTTAATGAACTTCTAGTTATCTCTAAACACATCTTCCTGGATCTCCTAGCAAAATCAACATCTCAAAAGATTGTCCACAAACTAGGAATCATTAGACCTGTATGTATATTTCACCATATTTGCTCATCGATGCTTTCATAATAAATTATAATTATATTTATATGTAATTGTTTACATCAATGTCTGGACTATGAACTACTTGAGGCTACTTATCTTATTCATCTCTGAATTAGCAGTATCTACTATAATTACTATCACACAGATGATGCCTAATAAATGTTGGTTGAATGTGTTAATTAAAAATTCATAATATTGTTAAAATTGTTAATGGGGGAAAAAGCAATGTATACTTTTGTTTCAAAATATAGAATCACATCTAAAAACAGAGGCACTGAAGAATACACTTTGTGTATGTACCTTTCTATCAGAATAGTCTGGAAATAGTAAGGAAGTCTGTGATAAAATAAAGGCATAGAATTTCTTGCTTACATACCAGAGGACCAAGTGGGATTTTGCTCATTGAATACCCCTGGGGGAACACTGCTAGATCTGCTTACCCAACGGCCATTCCCACTCCCTTCTCTCTTGCCACCTTCCATAGCACAGGCTGAAAACTGTCAAGACTCACTTTCTCAGTCTCCTCTGCAGCAAAGACGGCCATGTGACCATGTTATGGCCAATGAACTGTAACTTAAAGTCTCCCAGGGATTCCTGGGAAATATGTGCTTTCCTAATTAAGGGTCTGGTAACTGGCACCAACTTTCCCTCTTCTTACTGCTTTGAATGTGGGGCAGCAGGAACTGACTTACAACCATGAGGGTAAGGCCAGAAGGATGACAATACAAATTCTGGCATCATTGAGCTGTTGAACCAGTACCTGAATCTTTCTATCTCCAGACTTCTTATTTGATGAAAAGTAACCAAATTTATTAAACCACTGATACATGATATTCTTTTTCTTGCAAAGGAATTCACTCCTAACTAGAGCAAAACCTATTTTGTAAAACAAAATTTCTTAAGCACCAATTAACTACTTTAATCGCCAAATGTTACAATAGTCACTAAATACTATCTTATTACTATTTAACTAAAGGTTATTTAGAGGCCCTTTATAAATTTCTGGTCTCCCTGGTCTATAGGTATTTAAACCACTGCCATTCACTGCTTTTTAGCACCTCTTTGTACTTACTCAGCACTAATCTTAATAAAATCTTAGTTTCTTCTAGTCAGTTCTCTGAAGTACAAATATATTAATATTCTATAATTTGTTTCTCTCTTAAATGATGTGAATGTATTTTATGTATTCAATTTTTATGACATATTTCCAAAAAGATATAAGGTTACTTAAACCAAAGGACTTACACAGTAGAGTGACAACAGCAAGATGGCAAAGTAGTAAGCTCTAAACCCTTGTTCTCTCACAGAAACACCAATAAACAATAACTTCCAGACCAAAGTAGCTTTGTAAGAATTCTAAAAACCAGTTAAAAAGTTGCAGCAAACAGGTGAATGCCTAACCAAGAAATGTCACACTCAAAAAGGTAGGAAATTTCATGGCGTTTCTGCTTACCCTTACCCCATCCTGCCCGCCCCCCACTGCCACCACCCCAGTGCACTGAGGTGTGGTTGTCAGGAAGATGCTGAATTACTGGTTCCTCCCTTGAGACAGAAAGAAAAGAATGGAACTTGCTTGTTTCACCTTACTGAGAGCACAGACAGGAATGGTTGCATCATTTGGATACCAGGTTGAAGGCCTCTAGAAGCAGTGGTGGGCACTATGGCACATGAGATCTGCAGGAAGACTGCGACCTGTGGATGCCTGAGTCAAGAGATTATGGGTAGAGGAATACAAAAGAACATCTAAGGCCTTGAGAAGAAGCAGGGGTGAGACTCAGGAAATTAAGACATTTAGAAGCAGCTGTGTATATGGGAAAATTGAGTGAGGTGGGGGGTGGGGCAAAGCACACACATGGAACCAGAGAAGACACACCCCAGAAAAGGCCTGAGAGGATCTTAAGCCTTCATACTAAACTGTGCCCATACTTTAAAGCAAAATAGTATAGATGGAACAGCAGCACAGCTGGAAGAAAACCTATCTCAAGATGTCGAGAGGGGCCTTCAGAAGAGCTAAGCAGGGATCAAGGCCAGATGATCTGCTAAAGTGACAGCCAACCAGCATACATTAGTGGAACATATAAACATGAGAGTATTCTCAGAGATACCTGAAAGAAAGGAGCAGAATTTCTACAGGAAAATGGAAAGGGATTCGGATTGTTGAAAACAGGGCACGAAAGGGAAATGAAATGTGGAACATTTGGATTACATAAACATCAAATAATAAATGACATAAACTTGAAATTTTCCTGTTCTTGATAATTTCCTAATAAAGAGACTACTTTTTAGAAGGAAATTCACACAATACCATTAGAACAGAATGATATTCAAGATTCTCTACATCTCTTTGACAGACCAAAAAACTTACCACAGGAACACAATGAGTAAAAGGCCCTGGCTGAGCACAGCAATGAACTATAGTGACAGGTGACTAGGTTGTATGGTAGGAAGTATTTAGAAACACTGCACATAATTCACATTAATCAACAGGTGTATATATATATATATAGATATAGATATAGATATATCTATATATATATATATATCTATATATCTATATATCTATATCTATATATATATATATATATATATATATCAATGCAACAGAATAGAGAATCTAGAAATAACCCTACACAAGGACATCCAATTGATTTTTGACAAAGGTGCAAAAGCGATTCAAGGAAGGATAGACAGTCTTTTCAACCAATGATACTGGGACATCTGGATGTGTAGATGGAAAAATATGAACTTCAACCTAAGTCTCATACCTTATGCAAAAATGAACTCAAAATGAATTATTCATTAATTTACATTTAAAACATAAATTATAAAAATTTTAGAAGATACCATAGGAGAAAACTTTGGGACCTAAGGTTTAGTGATGACTTCTTAGACATAACACCAAAAGCATGGCCCTGAAGGAAAAAAATAGATAAATGGAACTTTATCAAAATAAAAAAATTTTTTGCTATGTCAAAGAACCTGTTAAGAGGCTGAAAAGACATCTTAGAGCCTGGGAGAAAATATTTGCAAACCACATATCTGGCAAAGGACTTATATATTAATATATAAAGAAACTCAAAACTCCGCAATAAAAAAAGACAATCTAATTAGAAAATAGGCAAAAGACATGAAGAATCATTGCACTGAGGATATATAGATGCAAAATAAGCACATAAAAGATATTTGACATTACAAGCCATTCATGAAGGAAGTAAGCCTAAAGCCTGGCCTTACATAAGTAGAATTTTTCAGATTAATAGGAAGAGTATAAAACATAACCTCGAGAATCCCTTTGAATTCCAACGGCATTCTGTCAAACATCTTCTTTAAAGTTTAAATTTTTCTGCAAGATATGTAGCACTATGGTTACTATATTTCTGTTTTTGTGTTAAAAATCTATATATTTGTAGCTATATCTATATTTATATGTCTATATAAATAGGGAAAATTTGAACACTAGGTATTCGATGTTATTTAAGAGTTATTTATTTAGAATATTTGGAGTGTGGTAATAGTTTTTAAAACTGTTACCTTTTAGAGATAAATATAAAAGTATTTACTAATGAAATGTTATTATGTCTTAGATTTGCTTATAAATAATCTTGTGAGGGGTGGAACAAAATGGGTGGGAGTGTGGATGAAACATGGTTGACTATAAATTGAAAACAGTTGAAGTTGGATGATAGGTACATATTGGCTTATTATAATATCCTACTTCAAGTTTGAAATTTTTATAATAAAGATTAGAGTACATTAAAATATATTTAAAATATATTTACATATATGTTTCTATGCGTAGAAGAATACATATAGAACTGTTAACCATGGGTATCTCTGGAGTGTAGAATTGGAGTGAAAAGAAGGGAAATTTTAATTTTTTCTTTATACACCTTGAGATTTTTACAATGAACACACATATTTTTTAACTAGAATAATGAAGAATTTAAATATATAAGATTGATTTTCTATAATTAAATCTTTTAATTAGTCAATTACATATTGTAGACAAATTCCAAATGTATAAAACTTTAGAGAATCTCACATATTGCTAGAAATTTACAGAAGGAGAAATATGTAAAAAGTATTGTAAAGCTAAATTTGAGAATCTTATAATTTGATCCAGACCTTATGGTCTTTGAAATAAATAAAATAATCCAATTGTATGGAATCATCCACTAGATTTACATTTATTTCTTTATGGCATCAGAATAGAGTTAGGCAAATTACCTACTGGAAATATTAAGCAACAATCCAGAAGAGAGAATTTACCTCATGCTCAGTTCTTGAAGTTGGAGTCTTTGAAAAATATACTTAATTCTGTTCGTAACCACTAGGGCTCACTGTCTTCTTTAAAATGTAAAATTAATGCATTTTAGAAAACAAAATAATCACAAAACTTATTCTAAGTTGATGCTGAACAGAAAAGAAACTGTCTTTGTGATGGTCTTATTTAAAACAAAATTCCATGGAAATTTGTGAAAGATGGAGGTAGATCCTTATTAAGACACA